>NC_057795.1:496133186-496152147 GCF_018294505.1 Triticum aestivum | reverse complement strand
CTCCGGGCGGGTTGCTAGGGCTGGCACCGGGTGTAGCGAAAAGGTTCCGAGGGTCGTAAACCGGAGGCAAACGGGATTGATTTTTCTAGTGCCTCCTTCTCATTACCTCATTAGATGCGTTCAAGCTCATATTAAGCTGGAAACCATCTGACTGGAGCCGCTGCGCCCGTGCATCTAAAGCCGCTCGTTCTGTAGCTAACCTGGTGTCCTCAGCTTCCAAGGCCTTCTTGGCTCGAGTTATCGCTTCACGCACCTGTGCCACCTCTGCGTTATGCTCATCTTGATTTGCAGGAATAACCGTGGCGGTTAACAGGGCCATAAGCTTATCCATGAGATCCATCAGTATCTGAGCCAACGGGTGCACAGGGCCTCCTGCCCCGGCCGCTCCTGACCCGGACGTTATTGCCGTAGCAGCCGTAGAGTTTTGGCCGGGTTGAGTCCCAGCCATGAAGACTCCTGCCCAGCTTGGCGGCTCATAGGGGTCCGGAATACTGGAGCCATTGGAATAGCCCCCAAGAACGCCATCTTGTACTTGATATAACGAATCTGTTGAACCAGCGGACGAATCATCATCCAAGGGGACGGCCATCTTACCACCATCTTTAGATCCTTCAGAAAGTTCTTCTCCGTGGACGCAGCCCATGAAGCCACGCTTCATGACAGGTTGAGCTCGGGCGGGTTTCGCACGCTGAGCCGTCTCGACGAGGTCGGTGTAGTTGTCCGGCTCAGGGCCCGGCTCACCAATCCGGTCGATGAAGACATGGATTCTGCCGAAGGGGACCCAGTACCCGTACTCAATCGAGTCGGCGTCGGGGCCCTAGCCTTCATTGTCGATGTAGATCTTGCCGCGACGACTCTTGGTCATCTGGCCCACTGCGTATCCCTTGAGCCCTTCGAAGCTGCCCTTCAAGAACTCAAATCCACCGTGCGCTGGCCCCACGGTGGGTGCCAACTGTCGTGGAATTGTCACGGCAAATGTCCTCTTGCAAGGACTTAGTCGTGGAGCCATCGCAACTAGGAAGCTTAAGGGGTTAAACGGGACAAAGGACACGAGAGGTTTTATACTAGTTCGGCCCCTTGCGGTCAAGGAAAGCCTACGTCTAGTTGGGTTGGTATTGCTTGATGTTTCGATGACCAGGGAGCGAGATACGCTATGCTCGGCTCTCGATGATTTGTTTCTTGCCCTAAGCCGCCAGCGGGTCGTCCCCTTATATACACGGGTTGACGTCCTGCGGTCTACAGAGTCCCGACCGGCTTATAGACAGTGTCCGGCTCGGTGACTAGTTAATTCTACCTTATAATACAAGTCATGCCATCATGGAGGTTTATCACTATGGGCCTTAAGTCGCCTATGGGCCTTAGACCCTTTATTGAACCGCCATCTTCATGCTTGGTCTTGGGCTCACTTCTGATGAGTCTCTCTTTGCGTAACCCGGCCCCTCCTGGGCGGCTTACACAAATAGTCATATCCCCAACAACAACGATAGTTTGCCAAGTTGGTGCTGTTTTAACCTTCACAAGGACTGGGCGTAGCCACACCCGGTTCAACTAAAGTTGGAGAAACTGACACCCGCCAGCCACCTGTGTGCAAAGCACGTTGGTAGAACCAGTCTCGCGTAAGCGTACGCGTAATGTCGGTCCGGGCCGCTTCATCCAACAATACCGCCGAACCAAAGTATGACATGCTGGTAAGCAGTATGAATTATATCGCCCACAACTCGCTTGTGTTCTACTCGTGCATATAACATCAACGCATAAAATCAGGCTCTGATACCACTGTTGGGGAACGTAGTAATTTCAAAAAAATCCTACGCACACGCACGATCATGGTGATGCATAACAAGAGGGGAGAGTGTTGTCCACGTACCCTCGTAGACCGAAAGCGGATAGCACAACGCGGTTGATGTAGTCATACGTCTTCACGATCTGACCGATCAAGTACCGAACGCATGACACCTCCGAGTTCAGCACACGTTCAGCCCGATGACGTCCCTCGAACTCCGATCCAGCTGAGTGTTGAGGGAGAGTTTCATCAGCACGACGGCGTGGTGACAATGTTGATGTTCTATCGACGTAGGGCTTCGCCTAAGCACCGCTACAGTATTATCGAGGTGGACTATGGTGGAGGGGGCACCGCACACGGCTAAAAGATCAAACGATCAATTGTTGTGTCTCTAGGGTGCCCCTTGCCCCCATATATAAAGGAGCAAGGGGGGAGGTGCGGCCGGCCAGGAGGGGCGCGCCAGGAGGAGTCCTACTCCCACTGGGAGTAGGACTCCCTCCCTTTTCCTTATTGGACTAGGAGTGGAGGGGAAAGAGGTGGAGGAGAAGAAGGAAAGGGGGGGCGCCGCCCCCCTCTTCTTGTCCTATTCGGACTAGGGGGGAGGGGCACGCGGCCCTTGCCTTGGCCGCCTCTCCTCTTCTCCACTAAGGCCCACTATGGCCCATTAACCCCCGGGGGGTTCCGGTAACCCCTCCGGTACTTCGGTAAAATCCAAATTTCACCCGGAACACTTCCGATATCCAAATATAGGCTTCCAATATATCAATCTTCATGTCTCGACCATTTCGAGGCTCCTCTTCATGTCTGTGATCACATCCGGGACTCCGAACAACCTTTGGTACATCAAAACATATAAACTCATAACATAACTGTCATTGAAACGTTAAGCGTGCGGACCCTATGGGTTCGAGAACTATGTAGACATGACCGAGACACGTCTCCGGTCAATAACCAATAGCGGAACCTGGATGCTCATATTGGCTCCCACATATTCTACGAAGATCTTTATCGGTCGGACCGCATAACAACATACATTGTTCCCTTTGTCATCGGTATGTTACTTGCCCGAGATTCGATCGCCGGTATCTCAATACCTAGTTCAATCTCGTTACCGGCAAGTCTCTTTACTCGTTCTGTAATACATCATCACGCAACTAACTCATTAGTTGTAATGCTTGCAAGGCTTAAGTGATGTGCATTACCGAGAGGGCCCAGAGATACCTCTCCGACAATCGGAGTGACAAATCCTCATCTCGAAATATGCCAACCCAACAAGTACCTTTGGAGACACCTGTAGAGCACCTTTAAAATCACCGAGTTACGTTGTGACGTTTGGTAGCACACAAAGTGTTCCTCCGGTAAACGGGAGTTGCATAATCTCATAGTCATAGGAACATATATAAGTCATGAAGAAAGCAATAGCAACATACTAAACGATCGAGTGCTAAGCTAATGGAATGGGTCAAGTCAATCACATCATTCTCCTAATGATGTGATCCCGTTAATAAAATGACAACTCATGTCAATGGCTAGGAAACATAACCATCTTTGATCAACGAGCTAGTCAAGTAGAGGCATACTAGTGACACTCTGTTTGTCTATGTATTCACACAAGTATTATGTTTCCGACTAATACAATTCTAGCATGAATAATAAACATTTATCATGATATAAGGAAATAAATAATAACTTTATTATTGCCTCCAGGGCATATTTCCTTCATTTAACGCATATATGCGTAACGCTGATCTTGTGAGCTTCGAGGCAGATAAGTGTCGTTAGTACCACTATCTCACTAATTCCTTTATGAGGAGGTTTGAATTTTCATCGTCACGCAATTCTCAAACTGTCCTGTTTGATCTTTATGAAAATTCGTATACTGTGGACTTAGAGGATTTTAATACTGCTTGCAAACTTCCACAATGGGGTAGTCCTAGTGAACCTCTCAAATCTGAATTTAGAGATTTTCTTGCTAGTATAACTATGGGGGAATCTAGAGACATAGCACAAGCTACCATAGGGAGCACTCATTTTCCTGCTATACATTATTTTGCTCTCTCCATAGGTAGGTGCATAAATGGTAAGGATGAAGCATGTCACATGTGTGTCCCTGACCTCAGTGTTCTCAGGATGCTGTGTTAGGAGATAAACATTATAATTTGGGAGCCATTATTGCACGTAGGCTGCATAACAATAGATTTAATGGAGATTTCTTTGGTGGAGTTTATGCAACCCGTTTAGCTAATTTTCTTGGTCTAACCATACATGAGGATGATATTGAGTTGCCTCTGGCTTATTTAGATTATGAGGATATGGTTTGTCATTGTTTTGTTGAGAGGAACGATCAGTTCCTCCAGTACCGACTAATCTTTGACAGACGACGCACCTATCACGTCGCTCTCCCTGCTTCTACTTTCTTTGACTTTCAGGCAAAGGGGAGATATTTCATAACCAAGGAGGAGGCAAGCGAGTATGAGAGGAGGGCTGAGATAGCTCGCCTCCAAGCTGCAGTCCACAATGCAATAACTGCTGCATCACAATACGACCCCAACTACAACTATGGATATCCGCCAGGCTAGCCGTGGCAATAGACCAACTTAGGCCAAAAGCCTAAACTTGGGGGAGTACGTATTTCTCACCAACATTACATTTATGTTCACACACTCATTGCTAGATGTCGGTGCTCATACTCTTTCACTGTAATATCCATGCTAGTTTATTTTCCTTTTTATGCTCTCTTCTTGTGTGCTCGAAAAACCTTAAGAAAACAAAAAAATAGTAGTAGCTTTTAGCTAGTTTACTTTCTTGCTGTAGCAGTAATAATTAAAAAAAACCCAAAAAAGTATTTCCTATTCTTCTTTTGCTTATTGAGAGCTTTCCCGTGTAAATAGTTTTTATTCTTTTCTTTGGGGGTCGATAGGAGAAGACCATGATTAATTTGTTAAAGTAGCTCTGTTATGCATTATTGTTGATTTAACCAAGAGCCCATATTGCCTTGTCTTCTCCTGTTTATTGAATGCTCACAGATTCCAGCTTAGTCCAATGCACGTGCACTACTATTATTATTCACATCGTTCGGTTGTGCAAGTGAAAGGCAATAATGACGATATATTATGGACTGATTGAGATGAGAGAAGCTGGTATGAACTCGAGCTCTCTTGTTTTTGTAAATATGATTAGTTCATCATTCCTGATTCAGCCTATTGTGAATAAACATGTTTGCAATGACAATTAGAGATTATAGTTGCTTATGTCATTCTTAATTAACTAGGAGTTTATAATGGTTTACCTTGCGTGCCAACATGCTATTAAAAATGGTTGTGATGTGGTATAGTAGGGTGGTATCCTCCTTTGAATGATTCAAGTAACTTGACTTGGCACATGTTCACACATGTAGTTGAAACGAAATCAACATAGCCTCCACGATATTTATGTTCATGGTGGATTATATCCTACTCATGCTTGCACTCAATGTTTATTAATTTTAATGCATGTTCATGACTGTTGTCGCTCTCTAGTTGGTCGCTTCCCAGTCTTTTTCTAGCCTTCACTTGTACTAAGCGTGAATACTGTTTGTGCCCAGTCCCATGCTTTATGCAAACCAAATCAAAATAATTGCAAACGAAACTCCCCCCGGACTCTTGTTAGTTGGAGGTACTCATTGTTTAGAGCAAGCCATGGATTGATGCTTGTTGGTGGAGGGGGAGTATAAACTTTACCATTCTGTTTGGGAACCGCCTATAATGTGTGTAGCATGGAAGATATCGCCATCTCTTGGTTGTTATGTTGACAATGAAAGTATGCCGCTCAAAATATTATTTATCTCTATTTCAAAATCGAGCTCTAGCACCTCTACAAATCCCTGCTTCCCTCTGCGAAGGGCCTATCTATTTACTTTTATGTTGAGTCGTCACCCCCTCATTAAAAAGCACCAGCTGGAGAGCACCGCTGTCATTTGCATCCATTACTATTAGTTTATATTGGGTATGACTATGACTGGATCTCTTTTACCATGAATTACAATGTTTAGTCAGTCCTTGATCTTTAAAGGTGCTTTGCATTTATGTTTTGCTGTCTCGGAAAAGGCTAGCGTGATACCACTTGTTATATCATATTCTGATTGTTTTGAGAAAGTGTTGTCATCCGAGATTTATTATTATGGCTCGCTAGTTGATTATGTCATTGATATGAGTAAACATGAGACCTAATTTTTATTGTGAATATGGTTAGTTCATGATCTTTGCTGAAAACTTGAATGCTGGCTTTACATATTTACAACAACAAGAGCAAACAGAGTTTGTAAAAGTTTTTCTTTATCACTTTCAGTTTATCAACTGAATTGCTTGAGGACAAGCAAAGGTTTAAGCTTGGGGGAGTTGATACGTCTCCAACGTATCTACTTTTCCAAAAAAATTGCGCTTGTTTTGGACTCTAACTTGCATGATTTGAATGGAACTAACCCGGACTGACGCTGTTTTCAGTAGAATTGCCATGGTGTTATTTTTGTGCAGAAACAAAAGTTCTCGGAATGACCTGAAAATCAAGGGAGATTATTTTTGGAAATTATAAAAAATACTGGTGAAAGAATCAAGGCCAGGGGCCCACACCCTTTCCATGGGGGTGGGGGCGCGCCTGCCCCCCTGGGCGTGCCCCATACCTTGTGGGCCCCCTGGAGCTCCACCGACCTCAACTCCAACTCCATATATTTGTGTTCGGGGAGAAAAAAATCAGAGAGAAAGATTCATTGCATTTTATGATACGGAGCCGCCGCCAAGCCCTAAACTCTCTCGGGAGGGCTGATCTGGACTCCGTTCGGGGCTCCGGAGAGGGGAATCTGCCGCCATCGTCATCATCAACCATCCTCCATCACCAATTTCATGATGCTCACCACCGTGCGTGAGTAATTCCATCGTAGGCTTGCTGGACGGTGATGGGTTGGATGAGATTTATCATGTAATCGAGTTAGTTTTGTTAGGGTTTGATCCCTAGTATCCACTATGTTCTGAGATTGATGTTGCTATGACTTTGCTATGCTTAATGCTTGTCACTAGGGTCCGAGTGCCATGATTTCAGATCTGAACCTATTATGTTTTCATGAATATATGTGAGTTCTTGATCCTATCTTGCAAGTCTATAGTCACCTACTATGTGTTATGATCCGGCAACCCCGAAGTGACAATAATCGGGACCACTCCCTGTGATGACCGTAGTTTGAGGAGTTCATGTATTCACTATGTGTTAATGCTTTGGTCTGGTACTCTATTAAAAGGAGGCCTTAATATCCCTTAGTTTCCGTTAGGACCCCGCTGCCACGGGAGGGTAGGACAAAAGATGTCATGCAAGTTATTTTCCATAAGCATGTATGACTATATTTGGAATACATGCCTACATTACATTGATGAATTGGAGCTAGTTCTGTTTCACCCTATGTTATGACTGTTACATGATGAACCTCATCCGGCATAATTCTCCATCACTGATCCAATGCCTACGAGCTTTTCACATATTGTTCTTAGCTTATTTACTTTTCTGTTGCTACTGTTACAATCACTACAAAACCCAAAAATATTACTTTTGCTACTGTTATTGTTACTATCGTATTACTTTGCTACTAAATACTTTGTTGCAGATATTAAGTTAGCCAGGTGTGGTTGAATTGACAACTCAACTGCTAATACTTGAGAATATTCTCTGGCTCCCCTTGTGTCGAATCAATAAATTTGGGTTGAATACTCTACCCTCAAAAACTATTGCGATCCCCTATACTTGTGGGTTATCACCTTGCGTTGACAATGGGATGCATCGTCCTCCTCGTTGTAATGCCACATGGGAAGGCCCCTAGATTGAAGCGGCTGAACGCATCGCGTTATTGATATTGCCATTACCTCAATTATAGACATCCCGGAGTTGGCAAGTACTCTGATCTTACTTGCTAGCCTCTTGACCTCCGCGCTGTCTTCTTCCTCGAGACTTCGGGGATGCCAGTTGGCGCGCTTCTTTAAGGGAGCACTGGAGAATTCGGGCAGACCACGCCGGATTGGGTCCGGCAGAACGGCATCTTCGATATAAAACCACTCCGAGGCCACTCTTCGGATGCCTTCTTCGGAGTGCCGGACAGGTATCCAATCTCGGCTAGGCGCCATACTTCAGCGCCGCCCACCTCGAGTATAGATCCCTGTTGGGAGCGGGGGACGAGGCAGAAAAATTTCCGCCATAGCTCAAAATGAGCCTCACAACCTAGAAATAGCTCGCAAAGAGCAACGAAGCCCACGATATGCAGGATGGAGCCTGGCATCAGATTGTGCAGTTGGAGGCCGTAATACTCCAGTAGACCTCTGAGGAATGGATGAATAGAAAATCCTACGCCTCTCAAAAGGAAGGAAACAAAGCACACCCGCTCCTCTTTAGAAGGATTGGGGAAATTCTCCGCCAGGGCTTCATTGTCAATGGAAGTCAATCCAGCCCGAACGGAGATTAGATCCGCGGGGGGAAGGTATCCCTGCATCTGAAGCTTGTGCAGATAGGCGTGGGATACCGAGCAGCTTTCCCAGACGCCTTTTTGAGGGCCGCTAGGGCGCAAGGAAGAGCTAGGAAGACTGGCCATGTTTGGATGATTTCCTGTGGCAAGTTCTAAGGATTTCCTCATGGTGTGGAATGGTATCTGAGATCTAATCTCTTTAAATAGACGCCTTTCCCGCATGGTCGAGGGGGTATTTGTAAAAAGCACCTAGACTGTTCACATGTGTTTGACACGTGGGAGCTGAGGCGACGACAGTGAAGATCAATTGATATTTAATGCGCAGTTGAATTATCGCCAATCTGAAGTACAATGGAGAACCCGCCTTGCAAAGCCGAAGACATAAAGCTGGACATTGTCATTGAAGGCAAGTTCGGGGGCTACTGAGGGAGTCCTGGATTAGGAGGTCCTCGGATGGTCGGGCTATGTGACATGGGCCGAACTGGTGGGCCGTGAAGATACAAGATGGAAGGCCTTCCCCCATGTCCGGATGGGACTCTCCTTGGCGTGGATAGCAAGCTTGGCAGCTAGTCGTGTAGTTTCCTTTCTTTGGAAACCGACTTTGTACAACCTTGGGCCCTTCCGGTGTCTATATAAACCAGAGGGGTTGGTCTGTAGAGATCATCACAAATCATACAGGCTAGACATCTAGGGTTTAGCCATTACGATCTCGAGGTAGATCAACTCTTGTAACCCCTATACTCATCAAAGTCAATCAAGCAGGAAGTCGGGTATTACCTCCATTAAGAGGTCCCGAACCTGGGTAAACATCGTGTCCCCCGTCTCATGTTACCTTTGATCCTCAGACACATAGTTCGGGACCCCCTACCCGAGATCGGCCGGTTTTGACACCGATAAAGGCACCCGTGGATACGATTAGCCATGGAAAGTGAAAGTATGGTGGAAAAAGGAATAACCTTTATTTTCCGTTTGGGAACCGACTATGATATATCTAAGCATGGAAAGTGTGGGGAACTCCAAGTCATTTTCGTTGGTAGGAAAAGTATACCTCCCAAAATGTTTTTATCTCTCAATTTTTCGCTTTGAGCTCTGGCACCTCTACAAATCCCTACTTCCCTCTGCGAAGGGCCTTTCTTTTACTTTATGCAATTTTTATTTTTGAATTTGAGTCTCCATCTTATCTTATAAAAGCACCAACTAGGAGGCACTATGATCATACTTGAGTATTGGGTGTAGCTAATATGCGAATGTGTTTCATGAATAAGATCAATGATTGAGCATGATGGGCTAGGGATAACTTATTTTTAGCATTGATATTTTGAAAGACTTGGTTGCTTGTTGATATGCTTGAGTATTTAAGTCATCATGTCAAAACTAGACTATTGCTTTGAACCATATAAAAGTCCAAATGTCCATGCTATAAAGAAAACAATATGATATGACATGATAGGCAGCATTCCACATCAAAAATTCTGTTTTTATCACTTACCTACTCGAGGACGAGTAGGAGTTAAGCTTGGGGATGCTGATACGTCTCCAACGTATCTATAATTTTTTATTGTTCCATGATGTTATATTATCAATCTTGGATGTTTTATAATCATTTTATATCATTTTTTGGTACTAACCTATTGACATAGTGCCAAGTGCCAGTTGCTGCTTTTTGCATGTTTTTTTACATCGCAGGAAATCAATACCAAATGGAGTCCAAATGCAACGAAACTTTAGGGGATTTTTTATGGACCAGAAGACACCCAATGGGCCAAGGCAGTGCCTGGGGGTGCTCCGAGGGGAGCAAAACCCACCAGGGCACGCCAGGAGGCCCAGGCGCGCCCTGGTGGGTTGTGCCCACCTCGGGTGCCCCCCAGACCACCTCTTTGCTCTATAAATACCCAATATTCCAGACACCCTAAGGGAGTCGATGAAATTTTGATCCAGCCGCCGCAGAGTCCAGAACCACCGGATCCAATCTAGACACCATCATGAAGGGGTTCACCACTTCCATTGGTGCCTCTCTGATGATGCGTGACTAGTTCTTTGTAGACCTTCGGGTCCATAGTTAGTAGCTAGATGGCTTCCTCTCACTCGTTTGATTCTCAATACAATGGTCTCTTGGAGATCGATATGATGTAACTCTTTTTACGGTGTGTTTATTGGGATCCGATGAACTTTGAGTTTATGATCACATCTATCTTTTTATATCCATGAAAGTTATTTGAGTTTCCTTGATCTCTTATATGCATGATTGCTTATAGCCTTGTATTTCTTCTCCGATATTTGGGTTTGGCTTGGCCAACTTGATCTATTTATCTTGCAACGGGAAGAGGTGCTTTGTAGTGGGTTCGATCTTACGGTGCTTGATCCCAGTGACAGAAGGGGAACCGACACGTATGTATCGTTGCTACTAAGGATAAAACGATGGGGTCTATCTCTATATAGATAGATCTAGTCTACATCATGTCATCATTCTTATTGCATTACTCTATTTCCCCATGAACTTAATACACTAGATGCATGCTGGATAGCAGTCGATGTGTGGAGTAATAGTAGTAGATGCAGGCAGGAATCGGTCTACTAATCTTGGACGTGATGCCTATATAATGATCATTGCCTGGCTATCGTCGTGATTATTTGAAGTTCTATCAATTGCCCAACAGTAATTTGTTTACCCGCCGTTGCTATTTTTCTCGAGAGAAGCCACTAGTGAAACCTACGACCCCCGGGTCTCTTCTCAATATATTTTGCCTTTGCGATCTATTCTTCTTTGCTTTTATTTTTAGATCTATATTTCCAAAAATCCAAAAATACCTTGTTGCAATTTATTCTTATTTATTTTATTTGGCGTTCAATCTATATATCTACTACAATTTATTTCACATCCATTTGCCTATCTTGAGGCGCCGCTACGCGAAAGGGGTTGACAACCCCTTTTACACGTAACCCCTTTTACACGTCGGGTTGCGAGTATTTGTTATTTGTGTGCAGGGGTTGTTTACGTTGTGTTGCTTGGTTCTCCTACTGGTTCAATAACCTTGGTCTCATCACTGAGGGAAATACCTACCGCTGCTGTGCTGCATCATCCCTTCCTCTTTGGGGAAATATCGACGTAGCTTCAAGCCGCATCAAAGTACCTGAAAAGGACCAAGGGTATGTTTCTTGTTTATGGAGGTGACAAAGAGGTCGTCGTAAATGGTTACGTCGATGCTAGCTTTGACACTGATCCGGATGACTCTAAGTCACAAACCGGATACATATTTTTATTGAATGGTGGAGCTGTCAGTTGGTGCAGTTCCAAGCTAAGTGTTGTGGCGGGATCTACGTGTGAAGCGGAGTACATAGCTGCTTCGGAAGCAGCGAATGAAGGAGTCTGGATGAAGGAGTTCATATCCGATCTAGGTGTAATAACTAGTGCATCGGGTCCAATGAAAATCTTTTGTGACAATACTGGAGCAATTGCCTTAGTGAAGGAATCTAGATTTCACAAAAGAACCAAACACATCAATAGACGCTTCAACTCCATCCGTGATCAAGACAAGGAGGGAGACATAGAGATTTGCAAGATACATACGGATCTGAATGTGGTAGACCTGTTGACTAAGCCTCTTCCGCGAGCAAAACATGATCAACGCCAAGACTCCATGGGTGTTAGAATCATTACAATATAATCTAGATTATTAACTCTAGTGCAAGTGGGAGACTGAAGGAAATATGCCCTAGAGGCAATAATAAAGTTGTTATTTTATATTTCCTTATTCATGATGAATGTTTATTATTCATGCTATAATTGTATTGATCGGAAACCTAAATACATGTGTGAATACATAGACAAACATTGAGTCCCTAGTGAGCCTCTACTTGACTAGCTCGTTGATCAAAGATGGTTAAGGTTTCCTGACCATGGACATGATTTATCATTTGATAATGGGATCACATCATTAGGAGAATGATGTGATGGACAAGACCCATCCGTTATTAGCATATTGATCATTCAGTTTTGTTGCTATTGTTTTCTTCATGTCAAATACATATTCCTTCGACTATGAGATTATGCAATTCCCGGATACCGGAGGAATGCCTTGTGTGCTATCAAACGTAACTGGGTGATTATAAAGATGCTCTACAGGTATCTCCGAAGGTGTTTGTTGAGTTGGCATAGACCGAGATTAGGATTTGTCACTCCGAGTATCAGAGAGGTATCTTTGGGCCCTCTCAGTAATACACATCATAAGAAGCCTTGCAAGCAAAGTGACTAATGAGTTAGTTGCAGGATGATGTATTACGGAACGAGTAAAGAGACTTGTCGGTATCGAGATCGAACTAGGTATGAAGATACCGATGATCGAATCTCGGGCAAGTAAAATACCGATGGACAAAGGGAATAATGTATGTTGTCATAACGGTTCGACCGATAAAGATCTTCGTAGAATATGTAGGAGCCAATATGAGCATCCAGGTTCCGCTATTAGTTATTGAACGAAGAGGTGTCTCGGTCATGTCTACATAGTTCTCGAACCCATAGGGTCTGCACGCTTAACGTTCGATGACGATATTGTATTAGATGAGTTATGTGATTTGGTGACCGAATGTTGTTAGGAGTCTCGGATGAGATTGCGGACATGACGAGGAGTCTCTAAATGGTCGAGAGGTAAAGATTGATATATAGGACGATGGTATTTGGACACCGGAAGTGTTTCGGAGGGTACCAGGTACATATCGGGTCACCGGAAGGGGTTCCGGGCACCCCCGGCAAAAGATATGGGCCTTTTGGGCCAAGAGGGGAAACACAGCAGCCACCAGGGGCTACTGCGCCCCCCATATAGGCCGCACCAGAGGGAAAGGAAAGAGGGGAAGGGAGAAGGAAAGGGGGATTCGGCATCCCCCTTCCTTCCCGCCTCCCTCCGTCTTCCTTCCCCCTCCGGCAAATAAGGAAGGGGGAAGGCCGAACTGGGGAGGACCCCAAGTAGGATTCCTCCTACTTGGGGCGCCCCCTTTCTGCTTCCCTCCCCCTCCCACCTATATATATGTGGGTAGGGGGCGCCTAGAACACACAACATCAATTGTTAGCCGTGTGTGGTGCCCTTCTCCACCGTTTACACCCCCGGTCATATTTTAATAGTGCTTAGGCGAAGCCTTGCGAGGATCACTTCACCATCACTGTTGCCACGCCGTCGTGCTGACGGAACTCATCTACTACCTCGACGGCTTGCTGGATCAAGAAGGCGAGGAACGTCACCGAGCTAAACGTGTGCAGAACTTAGAGGTGCCACACATTCGGTGCTTGATCGGTCGGAGCTAGAAGAAGTACGACTACATCAACCGCGTTGTCAAACACTTCCGCTTACGGTCTACGAGGGTACGTAGACACACTGTCCCCTCTCGTTGCTTGCATCTCCTAGATAGATCTTGCGTGAGCGTAGGATTTTTTTTTTTTGAAATTGCATGCTACGTTCCCCAACAGAATCGCGTAAATATCAAACGTGGTTTATGCAGAGTTTTAGTGATCCAAATCTGGTAGAAATTAGCATTGGCCATATTGAGTTTTTTTCTCAAACTTGTCCTTCGAATTATCTTTGTATACCTCCTGCGAGATGTCGTTGAATATATGGACATTTCAAATATGCACATGTCAAGTTAGGACTGTTGGGTGACAATATGGTAAATCTGAATATTACATTGAGTGAACATAAACAATCAAGGTTCCAAACAAGAGAGTCCAGACATTGCATTTGGCGATGTTAAGCAACGACAGAAGACCTTGCTACTGATTGACAATAGAGTAAAAATTAGCATTACATGCGACATGATATAAATATGTATACATTTTATACTCCACTTGAGACTGAACCATATGCCTCCATTAACCAACAAGTAAAGGAATCAGGTATTTTTTGTTGTCCATCCATATACCATTCTGGAAACTTGGATATGCATATATGGCACATAATTACAAACATCATTTTTTCCTTAAGCGGGTAATTCTGTTAATCGAGCTGTAAGGATTGACAATCCACCACAATATAAACAGTACTATCTAGTAAGATATTTTCAGTCTTTTTGATTATTGAGCTAAATCTTGGATCCACAAAAAAAATCAAAGTAGTCCAAACAAAGACTTTTAATTATTGAGGCAAAAAATATGTAGAGATCTTAATAACAAACATACTAATTTTCAAACATGCATGTTTTGAGCAGTGTGAGTACATGTTGCAAAACTCACCTAGCTAGGTGCAGAACCCTTTCCCAAATCAACAAAATTGCAATGGTTCGCTGCTCCAATCCTGACTCCTGAGCACCCCCCATATCCTACATGGTTTTTGCTTCAAGCCGAAGTAGCCACCATATCCTCCATGGTTTGCTGCTACTATAGAATAAATGGCTTCTTTAGGGGAGAAAGGGAAACATTCGGGAGAAGAGAAAGGAAGGAGGTGTGGTCCCCTATAGTTGAGCTCCCGACAGATCGTCTTCGTCCCTCCAGCGATGACACCATGAATTACTCGGCCTGCTCGTCTGTCTCTCCGACGCCGTGAGCCGATGGGTGAGAACGATGACAAAGCTTAGGCTTCCTTAATCAGGGACAAGGAGGTCTCGGGAGGGCCCTTCTTCCGGTGGCTAACACCAAAGGAGATAGGATGAGGGTTGGTGGCGGCAAGTCGGCAACCCTAGCATGCAGGAGTTGTGCGGAGGCAGCTGGAAGAACCCTGGCGTGCTGGACCCTTTCGGGGTGAGAAGGAGAGAGCGGGCCGGGAGGCCCAACTGCAACATGTTGAACAGGCTGCACAATTTGGGCCTAGGCGGTAAATCTCTCTCTCTCACTGGATGACAGGTCAGACCCACGCGCTTTTCATAGCCTCAATCAACCAGGAAGCTCCAATTCGTGGGAGCTTAGTAATTGTACTGATTTTGTTTTTAGGTCAAGGCTGGCGCATACATTAATACAAACTTCAGCGTTTACAGTCTCCTGGATTACAAGCAGGAATACACTGTTGAAAAAGTCGACTAAGCAACAAGCTCGCTCTCCCTCGCCAACAGATGAGCAACATCATTAGCAAAACGACTTACACGAAGAAACTAAATTGGAACAAAGTTTTGAACTAAACATTTTATATCAGGTACAGAAGGTCATGTGATGGAGTGGGCCCTCTCAAAAGCATTCACTTTCTTGATCAACCACAAACAATCAGATTGCAGGATTGACTTAAGACCTTCATTGAGTGTGAGAGTTACAACACAATGAGGGGATATTTTGCTTGCAAGCTTCTTGTGATGTTGTATTACCGAGAGGACCCAGAGATAGCTCTCCGTCATACGGAGTGACAAATCTCAATCTCGATTCACGCCAACTCAACCGGCACCTTCGGAGATACCTGTAGAGCATCTTTATGATCAACCAATTACGTTGTGATGTTTGATAGCACACAAGGTATTCCTCTGATATCCGGGAGTTGCATGATCTCATGGTCGAAGGAATATGTATTTGACATCATCAAATGACAACTCATGTCTATGGTCAGGAAACCTTAACCATCTTTTGGTCAACGAGCTTGTCTAGTTGAGGCATACTAGGGACTTGTATTTGCTTATGTATTCACACATGTATTTAAGTTTTCAATCAATACAATTCTAGCATGAATAATAAACTTTTATCATGATTAAGGAAATATAATAATAACCCCTTTATTATTACCTCTAGGGCATATTTCCAACATGCGCTGCATAGATTATCATGCTATTTACGCATGAGTTACCGGGGGTATGGTTTTTAACAACTTTTCCCCCAAGTCAAAAGTTATCGTGGTGTTTGTACACGGGTTATCGTCTCTGTTGTGTGTAAATTATCATGATATTTAGACAAAGTGGTCAGGCATATGTTTCCAATAGCTTTTTCCCCGGGTCAAAGGTTACCGCGGTGTTTGTACATAGGTTACCATCTCAGTTGTGGTATATTACCATGAAATTTACATAGAAGTTATTGGGATATGTTTTGAAACAACCCACCCCGAGGCAAAGTTCCCGTGGTGTTTGTGCGTGAGTTATCAGCAATGTTGTGCATATGTTGCTATTTATACAGAATTTACCGTGAGGATGTTTTGAACAATTATTTCCCTGATCAAAAGTTACCATGGCATTCGTGTGTAAGTCAGGTCTAAGATTCGTATATTACCATGTTATTTACATAGAAGTTATTAGAGCATGATTTCAACAACTTTTTCCCTGGATTTAGAAGTTATCACCATGTTTGTACCTGAGTTATCAGGTCCACGGTGCATATATTACCATGTTATTTCCACAAAAGTTATCGGGAGGAGGGGGGGTATGGTTTCAACAACTATTTTTTCTCCAGGTCAAAGTTATCACGGCATTTGTGCATATGTTACCATGTTTGTGGTGTGTGTATTACCATGATATTTAGCCAGAAGTTATCGGGGCTATATTTCCCACAACTTTTTCACCCAGTTCAAGTAAACACGATGTTTGTATGTGAGTTATCAATTTTGCCGTGGGTAGATTACCAAGCTATTTACACAAAAGTTATTGGCCGTATGTTTTCAACAACTTTTTTCCTAAGTCAAAAGTTACCATGGGTGTTTGTATCAGAGTTATCAACTTCGCGGTTCATATATTATCATGTTATTTACACATAAACTTCCAGGGTATGTTTTCAACAAAAGTTATCGATGGTATTTTGACGGTGACTTCGTAAATTTCAAGATGATATGCCGGCTCAGTTTTTCGGAGATGCTCATAGAGGTAGTGTGTGTGTTCATAGAGGTGAGTGTATACGCGTGTATATGAGCGCTTACGTCTGTACTGTGTTAAAAAAAGACCAAGGTTCGAATCCTGGGTTTGCATTCCTTTTTCCTCGCCTTGATTTTTCTGGGCATCGGGTAGTGCGGGATGCATGCGGGAGGAGACCGCATTTCTCGGGTAGTGCAAGGTCATTCGCGAGATTTTTACGCTGATCGCGATCGCCTGATACATATCGCACGGGTAGGAGTTCGTTCGGATCTGAAGACAAAATCCGAACGTTCGGAAATTAGATATTTCGATAATTAATTGGCGATTTTGGGCTTAACCGCTGGTGGCCAGTTTTCGTGCGGGGTGTCGTAGCTTAGCGTAAATCGTTGGCTCGTTGGATTTGACTTCCTCTACCAGCGAATGTCGGCGTCATATTGGCGTCTTTAAAATATGGAAAGTTAATTAATGGCTGATTTTCTCCATCTTGTCTAATGTGAGCATTAAGTGTCCATATTGAGTACGTAATAATCAGCAACAAGGACGTGACTAGGGAGCACCTGTTGGCTGGTTAGTAATCTAGAGCACACACCCAAAAAAGAAATTGAAAAACCCTAAACAGCTGGCGGGACAGAAAAGGAAAAGAATCAGTCCCCACACGCCCCAACCCTTGAGCCTGCGCTAGAGAGGCGCATCAAGCCGCAGCTCGCACGCTTTCCTCCAGCCCCCCAATCACGTGCTTGATCAACCTCTCTCTGTCCTCACCCTACCCTACGCCCATCTTCTCCCCATGCAAACTGCGTATCCTTTCCTCCCCCACAACTAGAAGGACCCTGCAAATCTGCAATGGTTTGGCACGTTGGAGGTTAAAAACTGAAAAAAGGAATCTACCAATCTTCAGACAAAGGAAGAAGAGATAGGAGGTGTGATTTTCTCACCTTGTTTATACAAATCTGATTGCACCTTCTTCGTCCCAGTGCTCTCCCTCATTTTTCCCAGATCTGTGAGAATCTAGTATCGTTTTTGTATGGCACCTGTTACCAAAAAAAGGGCAAAACCAAAAAGTGAGCAATTATAATGGATTTTGTAAGCAAATCATGTCTGACAGCAAGCAACTCTTGGCAGGACATGAGCACGACATCTGTTTTTTGATTTCATTTTTTGCAAATACTGGCTATTGTGTTTTTAGGTTGCTTTTGGAGTAGAAAAAAGTGTCAAAAAACAAAATAAAACAAAAAGGCCAGCAACTTCTAGGCTTTGCTTTGAGCAAAAAAGGTGTTAAGAGCAAACAACTCTTGTTTGGTTATGCGTGCTAGAACTAAAAAGATGTGAAAAAAGCGTGGCAACTATTGGGGCACTTTTAAGCAAATAAAAAAGGGTGGGAAAGGGGTAAGCAACTCATGCATCTCTTCTTAATTTAGTTTACTTTGTACAACGACTGTGGTATTTTTTTTTTAAAGCAGCAACATCTAGGTTGGCTGTTTTTAAGCAACTCCAGTTCTGCCAGTAACCAACTTATGCGTGCACGCTGGTAGTGGGCAACTGATTTCCTGCCAATTACTGAAAAGAAACTGTAAGAAAGTTTAGTGCAATCAGTAATCACACACAAATTGATTTCTCTCTAGCTAGATAGTAAGCAACTAATCTCCGGGGGAAGGGTATGAAGATTACTTGGAGAGTAGCTGATGAAGGTTCCTTACTTGGGTATTCCTTGGATAGCTTGAGATTTTTTTAGGTGAGTCCTACAAAAAATGAAAGAAAAACACAAAGTTGTACGCAATTGTTTGTGTAGCAAAGAAAGCTACGGTGGTCCTGCATGTGGCTTGCTTGACAACTGTATGTGACTTGCTAGAAAACCGTGGGGGGCTTGCTAGAGTTTTATGTGTGACTTGTCTGTTGTTTAGATGAAAAAATGTCAGTTATCTGTTCCACATGCATAAATCGCTTGCCGCCCCAATCCCCCTTTG
>NC_057795.1:496124445-496132821 GCF_018294505.1 Triticum aestivum | reverse complement strand
ACACACTAAAATGTGTGCCTAAGATGTCACTTACTCGACTTTTCTCTAATTTTTATATATTTGATTGACTTCAGTTTCTTTAAGTTGCTTAATTTGTGAGTACCAATTGCCTGGTCTACCTATGTGGAGGTGCCTAACCTTGATGAGTGTATGTTTTCTATACTATCAGTATAGTGGAAAAACTGGTATTTGACTTCAATTGTATTAAATTGCTTGATCTGTGTGTATCAATTGCCTTATCTAGATGTGTGGAGTTGCCTAACCCCTAATATCAGCAAAAGATGGAACCCCCATTTTAGCAAATAGTTTATCATTGAGTATATAAATGGAAAAAAAAATTGGCAAGTTTTGCACCATTTTGAGGCAACTGCAAATCAATGTTTAGGCAAGTTGAAAAATGGACAGAACACAGAAAAGGCCATACTCCATGGTAGGACACAGATCTGGCAAAAAACTATTTTCGCAAAATAGGAACTAGACCCGCTCACATCTAGCAACCATTAATGCTTGTTATTTGTTTTCTTCCTATGCTTGTTCAACACTTTTGAATTATTGTATGGTTTTTACATCATTGTTTTCCTTTCTGTAGTGCACACTAGTTTTACTGTCATCGCTGGGAAAAAAATGTAGGCAAGTACTGAGGTTTTTAGGCACGTATCGACTTCCGAGATGAGGATCAACTAAAACCCCTATAGCACCAGTCTATCATCTGAGTATATAATGAAAATGAGGTGGAAAGTGTGCATCATTTTGAGGCAACTACAAGGCAATGGTTAGGCAAGTTTAAAACATCCTTGGGAACTCGCACTAAGCATCTGTAGCAACTTCTATCTCATATGCTGGGCAAGTTTTGGCACTTTTCGGAGGCGCGCTCTAATTGTGTCCTTTACCTAGTAGTTCCTCAAGTTACAAAAAACGCGTATGTGGCAACTCATGCCCCTCTGCGCGGGCAACTTCCACCTCGAGCCCTCGCAAAAATTGTCTGATGTTGAAAAATATTTTGGTGCAAACTACCCCCAAGGAAATGCTATCGCCATCAAAAACCATCCTCCTCTTGCCATGTATGTAGACCTCTGCAGATCCGCATCCTATCTCCTACCCAGCCTACCACCCCGTTCCCCAATCCAACGTCCGCCTCCCAGCATGCCCCCTTCAAAAACCACCTTGCTCCACCCCCACCCCCCGCGCGCATGTGGTGAATCAGACACTCAGAGCGCCCTGCCCCCCAATGGAGTTGCCTGCGCAGAGGGGCACCGAGACCAGCAACACGGCGAGACCAAAAAAAGAGCATGAATCTGAGGTTTACGACATGTAGCTCTGGATTTGAACAATGCCCCCTCCCTCCGTCCTCTGCACTCTCCCCTTGGAAATGAGAAGCTCTACCGCTGCTTGTGGCTATCGCACCATGCCTCCCTCCTTTGCGCATAGCCGCTCCAGCAACTCAGTTGGAACAGCGAATTTGGGCGGCGCTCGATTTTGGCAAACAAGGCAACAACAGGCAACGCCGGCCCCTGCTTCTCTCCTGGAATTTTGAACTACATGCGACAATACAGGAAATGGAGAGGGGCGCTTGAGTTAGTTGTGGGACCCCTACCGCTGTCTCCACTTTGACTGTTCCCAATAATTTTGTGACGTGCGCGGAAAAAATGGTTTGTTCCAACCAGAGGCCACCTGACCGCATGTGCGGCGAGCGATTTAGATTGGACTACACTTGCTGGTGTCTGCCCGAAGCTATCAAAAAGTGTTGAGTATAGTACTTGCTTGACATTTGAAGCGACTTGCCTGTCTTGCATGTGTGATTTGCATGACACAGAACCCCCTATCCCTTCCCCCCTAGATATGTGCCTAACATTTGTACGTGACCTAACATTTGTGTTTAAGTTGCTTGTTTTGTGTGTCCATTGCCTGGTCTAGTAGTGTGGACTTGCTTAACCCTTGATTTTCACTCAAGTGATTATGGGTGGGTTGTGTTTGTGAACTTCGATACATGTGTGTGAGGTGGCTGAAAAAAAAAACCACGGGGATGTTTAAACCGGAGGGGGAGGGGAGAGATTACCAGCAACTTGCCCTCTATTTGTTGGTCTTGAATGGCAGGGAATGAATCATGGTCAAGAGCAGTCACATGCCGTTCATGCCAATTGCGTTTTTTGCTCCTCCCGGCCATCTTTCCCACTAAAAAACAGAAAAAAAACATAACCATAAATGCATATTCAGGTGGCTTGTATGAAACTTCGAAGACACTAACTAAAAAGAACTGGCAAATTCTGAACCATATGATGAAATGTGAAGGAAAATAGCACATGAGCAAAGTTCACGTGTTAAGAAGCAACTAGCTACAAAGTGTTGGGCAAGTTTTGGCAAAAACTCAAAGCCACCTAAGTAACAAAACCATTAAAAGCAAATTCTCAACAATGTCAGGCAACTAAGTAACAAACATTAGGCAAGTTTAGGATTGTTCATTATCTGAAGTATTTCACCTGGACACAGAAAGGCTCAACCTTCACTCGAGATCCAAAACAGCTACGCATTGTTCGGCCCCCTAATTAATCCCAAATGCTAAGTTCAAAATCTCGATTAGTGTGTTCGAGTTTTTGTACTCTAATTAAGCAAGTTTGGGAGCACTGGCTAGTAAACAAAAATTATGAGCAAAATTAGTGTTAACGCGCATGTCTACATCAGGAAAACTACCTATAGAACCATTGGGCAAGTCAGAAAGCAAAATTGAGGAAACTCGTATCCTTTGCCCCTGGCAACTTCCAACATCCCACCCTCCCAAACTCGCACCGTTGTCCATTGTCTACATTGAGGAAAAGGCCTATCACCACTAACCCCAAAACCATCACCTTCAAACTCACCATGCCTATCGTCTTCCCCATATTCACACCATAACCACACCCCTCGGCCCCTCCCCCCACCCCCCACCCCCACCCCCCGTTCATCGCTTGCTACCCACCTTCGTCAGCGGGCGCACTACGGAGATCAGGCCCTGAAAATCGCCACCACCACCACGCGACCCCCGCGAAAACCTTCACTACCACCACACATCCAACAGAGAGGACCGCGAAAACATTGGGCAAGTCGAAAAGTGAAAACAAGCAACTACGTACCAATGGTTATGCAACTTTTGTGAGAAGGGGGGAGCCACACTAGGAGTTGTGCTGCACTCAACAGATAATTCCGATATAGATAATGTACGAAATAGCAATATTTTTCAAGTAATTGTTATTTGTAAATGGTATTGCAGGAGTTCAACAGTGAGCCTGGTATACCAATGTATTCGGCTAGACCAGATCAAGCAGTACAGGTGCTTAAGCATGTGTATAACGCTGCACCAAAAAAACTCAAAGGAAAGGAGCTTGAGCTTCTTTTGGTAATCCTCCCTGACAACAATGGCTCGTTGTATGGTGAGGATGCCTCCTATTGTACAGTACTATGTTGCAAATATTTCACAGTCCTCTGCTCGTCAGTTCTGCTATCCTCAGTTTCTCACATATAATGAGTTTTAATTTTCAGGTGACATAAAGCGCATTTGTGAAGCCAAATTGGGATTAATATCACAGTGCTGTTTAGCAAAGCATGTATTTAGCGCAAGGAGCTACTGAAGGTGATGGAGTCATTAGCCTTGTAGCACAAAACTATTGGGTGTTGACTACATTGTTTATAAGGTGGTAAGGCGACCTAAGGCGAGCACCAGCCCTCCTGGTGCCTAAGCGCTTAAAGCGGGCATAATTGTAAGACACTGCAAGTGCACCGTACCGCTAAGCGTCCAAGGTGGGATGCCTTAAAAACAATGGTTGACTATGGTACAAATGAAATGTCTTGCTTATTTGGGGGACTAAATGAAAAGCTATTTCAGTCTATCAAAATAGTGGATAACAAAAATAATAATGAAACTTCGGTGATTTAGGCAAGAATTGTTTATATGTAGGCAACTTATCCTATTAGAAATAACAAATTTTGTGCAAGTTAAATCAATTTGTTGCTAAAACAACATCTATGGCAAATCATGCCACGTCTCTTGCAACTAAGTATCTTAGTTGGGCGAGTTTTGGGCGAAATAAAGCCCAACACTGTCGGGAGTGGATTTCTGGGCAACTCGTGCCGACATCTCTAGCAACTAATTATCATGTGATGGGCAAGTTTTGAACACTTCCGGCTCAAATCGTCGAAGATTCCAGTCCCCACATCTCCAATGCGACACACCCCTTTTCGACCTCCTATATCGCCTCTGACTTGCTACGTCAAAGCACTATGTCTATTGCCTATTCATCATCATGGAATCAACACCACAGAAAACAATCACGAGTACGAAGTAGAGAGGCCAGGTTCACCTCAACAAGCTCCTCCTTGGCTTCATCCATGCCCTGGACATTGTCAAAATCCCACCCGCTGCTTCCTGAGCAGGCAACGCTTGTCTGCAATGCCCCGAGCGGACATCTGCCTCTGTAACAACCACATCATCTGCAACAGTGAAAACCACAGCGTGAGCAGTGTCCACCAGCAGCTTCCCCGCCGGCCGTGGAGCAAATCGGTAGTCCACCACGCCCTCCCGCCTAGCCCCAGCAGGAACCCCTCCTCGTGTGGCACCCTCCTGGCGTAGTACGACCACTTCGTAGCCGCGGCGCCCTTACCAGTGCGCTCGTCGTCGCCGCTGCCGACGTCCTTGACCTTGCTGAAGTAGATGCAGACATGCAGTGCAGCCCCGTCTCCCACTAGTCCGGCGGTCAGGGCAGCCGTGCGCAGCCCCGCCTCACACTACTCTGGCAGCCACGGCGGCCGCGCGCAGCCCCACCTCCCACTACTCCGACGGCCACGGCGGCCGCGCGCAGCCCCACCTCCCACTGCTCCGACGGCCACGGCGGCCGCGCGCAGCCCCGCCTCCCATTACTCCGGCAGCCACGGCGCCCACGCGCAGCCCAGCCTCCCAATACTCCGGCGGTCATGGCACCCACGCGCAGCCCAATCTCCCAATACTCCGGTGGTTCTCAAGATCGACGATGGTGAATTTGGCGAAATTTGTGAAGGCAGAATGCGTGTACGCGTGTGGTGGAGGGGTCGTTATCCGTGTGTGAGTGGGCCCATTTGGCCGCTGGGATGCTCGACAAGGCGCGTCGCTCCAGTCCCGACCGAGAGACACCTGAGACGATCGGACGGTCGATGATGGTGTGTGCTCGACAGCTTCAAAAAGTGCAGCTGCACTTTTTAGAATTTAGGATCAATAAAATTCGTCGCATCATAATCGGCACACCACACTACACAAAATCTCAAAGCTCAATGTGCACTTTCAAACAGAAACGATCATCATTTACCACAAACGGGGAGAAGAAAGGGGCGGCGCGGCGCGGCTTTGCTTCGGACGGCGAGGTATGAACAACACCTGCAGTTTCGTGCTTGATTTGGCCCGGAGTAGGTTCGGGTGAAATTTATGGGTGTTTTATGTGCATTTCGTAGATTGATTAGAGTTCGTACTCATCGACTTCATTCGACGATTGGACATAGAAGAGATGATACTCGGCGATAATGTCAACAACCTTGTGTTGTTGCATCTCGTGGACGAATTTGAGGCAGGCCGAAGAAAAAGTGGCGCGGATCCACGGTCAGCTGGTTATGCATTCCCCGCAACCGAGCTCTCGGTGATAAGATGCTCATGAGAGACTACTTTGCCGAGGTACCGACATATCCAGCTCACCTGTTTCGTAGGCGCTATCGAATGCGTAGGTCTAGAGGCGGAGCCAACGACTTTTTCTGGTATAGTTACAGGTACATAGATACGTACTCGTATGAACCCAACCAAAAGCAAGGCCTGAACCCATCAAGCTCCAACGCCAAGTGAACAGCCTAATAAAAAAGCCCGAAAGCCCAATAGTAAATTGCCTCTATACCTCCTGTTCGTACCCTAATCTATTCTTCACGCCCATGATCAGCCGCCACTCATCGCCACACACCACGGCAGATCGACGGCAGCAAAGCCGGCGATCGTTGTCCAAAATCCCAAATTCCAGGTACTCAGATTGCATCAGCACATCGCCTCTCTGGTGTTCATGTTTTAATTTTCTAATTGCTTACTCCATGTACTTATTTTGTTTGACCGATCTAGGGTATAGAATGACATATATTTCTCAAAAGAGAAATCGAGCACTACATCCAAATAATACTCCTGAAGAGGTAAGTCATCCAAATAATTCAAGGCCACCTTAAACGTAGGTAAAGTGCATCATATTCCTAAAGAGGTAAGTCATCAATTCCTACAAGCGTGTGCCTCTGTTTCGTCTGATGTTTGCTTCCCAAATTGTATTGCTAGGGTTTTAAATTTTAAGAGTGATTACGTGGTAATAGGAATATTGCGACTTGTCAATTTTCGGGGACGATTCACATATATTTAGGTTATTTTCTGACAGCTAGATGCACCGGAACCAGGTTGACTCTATAATCACACGATTCAATCAGTATGGTTTTATAGTTACTAATTAAATGTGTTGCTAGGGAATAACAAATATAATATTTCCGCATTTGCTATTCATAAATGATATTATATTTCTATCCATTATGCTTTTTTGACTGCTATATAGTTCTTCTTTGAAACAAGGTGCTATATATTTGATGCAAGGTGGTGCAAAAAAAAATTTGGCCTTCAGTGCAAAAACAGACTTTACACTTAATTAATTAGACAAAATCCTCACAATAATCAATGAATGAACCCATCGGCTAAATTTTCTGGCTCCGCCCCTGCGTAGGTCACTTTTCGTCTGCATTGTCGAGGCTTGCGACGTTTTTTCACTCGGCGTAGGAATGCCGCCGGTTTGATTGGTTTTAGTGCATATAAAAAAATTCAGCGGCGATGAGAGTGATTGCATATGGTGTTCCCGACGACTATGCGGATGAAGAGTATAATTGGTTTGGTGTCAAAAATTGGCAATGCCAGTGTTTGGCATTGTGTCAAATATTGCCTGCAACTTGATTGGTTACCGAGTTGTTTTGCCTATCTCACATAAAATTGCCAATAGTTGGCAAGCCTAGGTATTGCCAATATTTGGCAATGCCAACATTTGGCTAGCCAAATACTGGCAGCAAACCAATCATGCTTGAATATCTTCGCATTGGCGAAGATACCACCACTAAATGTGTCTGTGTCTTTGCGAAGACAATGATCCGGGTTTTTACCCAGCAATACCTTTGAGCTCCAAACGAAGAAGACACAAAGATGCTCATGGCAATGAGCGAAGCAAGGGGATGGCCAGGCATGCTAGGTAGTGTTGATTGCATGCATTGGAGGTGGAAGAACTGTCCGATGGCCTGTGCAGGGCAATATACCGGCCACAAACGTAAACCCACCATCGTGCTCACATGATCTATGGATTTAACATTTCTTCTTTTATTTTGCTAGGTCTCTCAATGATATCAATGTTTTGCAACGATCTCATCTATTTGCTCAGCTAGTTAGTGGCAAAGCTTCTACTATACGGTCAATGGCCATGATTATACCATGGGGTACTATCTTGCCGACGGTATTTATCCTTCATGGTCAACATTTGGAAGACCATTAGTGACCCTAAAATCAAGAAGCATAATTTTTTTGCCGAAGTACAAGAAGCTTGCCGAAAGAATATTGAGAAGGCATTTGGCGTGTTGCAAGCTTGGTTTGCCATTGTTCGAGGTCCTGCTCACTTCTGGGATAAAAAATCCCTCAGAAACATCATGATTGCCTGTGTAATTTTACACAACATGATCGTCGAGGATGAGAGAGATTTGGACTTGGAGCACAACTATGACAATATTGGTAGACGTGTGAATCCTGCCAGGGACACATATGAGATCACTACATTTCTTGAGACCTTCCAGAAAATCGAGAACCGTGATTCACACAACCAACTTCAACGTGATCTTATTGAGCATCGGTGGCAACTCCATGGGGGGAGATAGATCCCCATTTTTATTCATTTTTGTTCGTGTGAGATTTGAACAATTTGGTGTTGTAATAATTATTTGAATTTGAACATTTGTTGTAATGAAAACTATTGTTGTATCGTGAATTGTTTTTTGGACCATTTATACATTCATATGTTGAATTTATGTTACGATTCCATTCGGTTCATATTATTGAAATGTGTAATTTACTCGATGCCATGTAAAATCTACGGTGCCGCGAGCGCTCCGGCGGAACAGACCCCGTATACGCATCCCTGCGTAAATTTTTTTTGCCGGCGCTCTTAAACGCGTTTTGCAGGACGTCCGGTTGCGGGATCTGCTAGAGGTGCTCTAATGCGAGCTGTTTTGAAGTTGACGGTTGCAGATCATACCGACTGGTTAGTTCGGTGCTGAAATGTGAACTTTTCGCTCTTGGATGCAAATGAATAAAATATGTAGCCCTCTTTGAGG
>NC_057795.1:496120949-496124197 GCF_018294505.1 Triticum aestivum | reverse complement strand
GAAGTTACAGGGCAAATTCAGTGCAAAACAAAGAAGGGATGTCACGGTTACTGTAGCGACATGTACTGTAGAAAGTTACTGTTTATAGAAAATAAATCTGAAATTGATTTTATTACACCATAATTTTGTTTGTATGTAATTTTTGTAAATGTATACTGTAGATTTGTAATTTGCAAATTAATTCAAGTCAGTTTAGCCTTAATTATATAGATGTGAAGAAGGGGAGCGCCTATTCGGCGCCTTCAGCGCCGCCGAAGGCAGCTGGCCCCTGCGGCAGCGCCTGCTGGGCCGGCCCACAAACGCATGCACAAAAAAATTGTATTATTACGCGAAAAGACATCCAAAAATATGGCTCCCTGAGAATGGAACTCACACCCAGACGCTCGCTTCAAGGTTGGCCAACCGGTACACCTACTGGCTGCTGGTGATTCGTTGTAGCGTGTGTTGATTTAAGAACCAACGTAGCAGCGCCACTTATTGTACAACCCCTCGCTTAGATTTTGACTTATTTGAAAGCATTAATAAAAAAGTGAATGTATGAAAAAATGTGAACAAATTTGGAAAGTTGACGAACATGCATACAAAAGTTGGCCATGTAAAAATGGTTCATATATTCAAAAAGGTTCATATATTCAAAAAAGTTCAAGAATTCAAAAATAAAAGTTCATGAAATGGAAAAAAGTGCACTAATTTTGAAAAAACAGTTTACAACAATGAAAAACGACCATGACTTTGAAAAAGGTTCACGGATTTGAAAAAGTTCATAGAATTTGTAAAAAAGTTCACTAAATTTGAAAAAGTTCATCGAATTTCAAAAAAGTTCATCAACTTACAAAAAGGTTCATCGAATTTGGAAAAAGTTCATCGACTTTTTAAAAAGTTCATCAGATTTGAAAAATAGTTCATCAAATTTTAAAATAAGTTCATCGATTTTTATTTAAATTATCAGATTTGAAAAAGGTCATGGAATGAAAAAAAAGATTGTCAAATTAGGAAAAAAGGTTCACAGATTTTAAAAAAGCGCACATTAAAGAAAACAAATTTTTTTTTACAGAAAAGGATAAGAAAAATAGTAAAAGAAAAAACAAAAAAAAGAATCAAACTAAAGAAGAAATGATAAAGAGTTCAACAGTACAAAGAGTCCGCCTTTAATAGGTTGAATGTTCGAGTCCTGGCTGCGGCATATTTTTTGCGATAGTAAAATACTAGATGGGCCGGCCCAGCGCGGGCCGCTGCAGGCGCCCGTCTGCAGGATGCACGTTAACGGGCGCTTGCAGCGCTAAATAGGAAATGCCGTGAAGAAGGGATAAGAGGGTATTGTAGCTTCTCTAACATCACCTTCGGGGAGCAACTAATTAACGAGCGCTCCTTGGGAGTCTCGCAACGATCAGCGCCACTTGGCGCGCTCTCAGCCATTCGTCACGTGTCGCGCTCTGGGCGTTCCCTCCGGATTTTTGTCTTTCTATTTTTTCGCAAGAGTTTTCGGCTTTTTAAAGGTTTTTTTTGCGATAGTAAAATACTAGATGGGCCGGCTCAGCGCGGGGCGCTGCAGGCGCCCGTTTGCAGGATGCACGTTAACGGGCGCCTGCAGCGCCAAATAGGAAATGCCGTGAAGAAGGGATATCAGGGTATTGTAGCTTCTCTAACATCCCTTTCAGGGAGCAACTAATTAACGAGCGCTCCTTGGAAGCCTCGCAACGATCAGCGCCACTTGGCACGCTCTCAGCCATTCGTCACGTGTCGCGCTTTGGGCGTTCCCTCTGGATTTTTGTTTTTCTATTTTTCTGCAAGATTTTTTGGCTTTTTAAACCGTTTTTTTTCTTTTTTTACGTTTTGGTTTTCCATCGGTCTTCCCTAACTTTTCGACAAAAAAAATCAAAAATAATAATATTTTTTTGCGCAAAAAACGCATTTTTTTCGAGAGAGTCACGTTTTTGTTTTCGCGAGAGACACGGTTGTGCTTTCGCGAGAGGCACGGGCGTGTCTCTTTCGAAAAAGAAAAAAAACACGTTTTGTGTTTTTTTTTTCTTTCGCAAGAGGCACGGTTTTGCTTTCGTGAGAGGCACGGGCGTGCCTCTTTCGGAAAGGAAAAAAACCGTGTTTCTGGTTCGGTTTTTTTGTGAAAAAAAAAGTTCGTCAAAACCTATCAACATGGGATCTGGTTTTGAAGATCTCGACGAGGAATCCAACGGCGAAAGCTGTTCGAGATTTGGACGCACGGTTTAAGAGATAAAACGTTTTGAATAAACGGATCTACGAAAAAGGGAAAACTCCCAGGTTGCGACAAGTGGCGCACATGGAGCACGCCACTTGTCGCAACCTGGGGAGTTGGAGTGATCTCCGTAAGGAGTACTTCTTTTTCTTTTTGAGGCAAACCACGCGCTTTATTAAACAGTAAAAGCAATGTTTACAGGTACATTCAGAGGATCATAAGGGAGATCCAGCCAAACGTAGCGACCAAAACCTAAAGAAGTAGCGTGTTTTGCTAAATTGTGGGCTTCAAAATTGAAGTTTCTCCTTTCGTGAATGATAAGACAGCTGATAAATTGGCCCATCCTTCCTTGTATCTCCCGCACAATTGCACCGTTTGCAGCACTCGAACCTTGATCAATGTCAATCACTAACGTTTGGCAATCTGATGCAATAGTAATGCTTGCAAGGTTCAGGTCAGCAGCAAGGGCTAAGCCCTCCCTACAAGCCAATGCTTCAATGACGGTTGAATCATTAATGTTCCCCAGAACGAGGGCTGAAGCTCCAACGTATATGCCTGATGCATCTCGGCAGAAAGCCACTGCCGCTGCTGTTTCGCCCCCACGGGAGAAAGCTCCGTCGACGTTTATCTTTGAGTAACCCGGTTGCGGCGCCAGCCATCTCTTGCTTGCATCAGGTTTAGGCTTCAACATCAACTTGTGGCTCATGGCGTTATCTAGCTGGTTCAGCTCAGCTATATAGGAATTGACAAAACCATGGATATGTTCCAGGCTTTAAAAGATGTTCTCATGGATGGTCTTCCGACGAGCAGACCAAATTGCCCATAGTGTGATGATCATCCTGGTGAACTCAAAATGAGGTACTGTGTCGTGCATGAAGAATAGCCAGGCTCTGAAAGATGTTCTCATGGAGTACTCCTTAATTAATGATTTCGTCTCTTTCGTGATGTTAGTGTTCAGCCCATCTACCCATGGGCTGAGAACCGGCCTCCCTCTCCAGGGCATCTCAGGATTCCCGTCCAAATCCCATACTTCCGA
>NC_057795.1:496117637-496120545 GCF_018294505.1 Triticum aestivum | reverse complement strand
TCCTCCAGAAGCGCAAGGACGCGATCCATAGACATACACTACACCGAGCCATCAAACCAACACTTCATCAGATCGATCGGAGCCGAGAACCGAGGCAACGAGGGATCGTGCGAGAAAAATTCAGAGGGAATCGCCAGCGATCGAGGACGAGCGGAAGGCGCGGCGATGTTCTTCTTCTTCGTGGGCGGCGTGGAGCAGGGCGCGGGGCGGGTGCTCAAGGAGGCGGCCGGGCGGTGCGTGCGCTGCGGCGGCGCGGCCGACCTGGTGGAGACCGAGAAGGTGCTCAAGCTCTTCTTCGTGCCGGCGTGGCGGTGGCCGGGCAAGGACCCCGCCTACCTCTGCCGCGACTGCGGCCTCCTCGCGCCGGGGTCCCTCGGCGGCGGGGAGCCGGGCCCGGGACCGCTCCTCCCCCGCGCGGGGGCGGCGCAGTGCGGCGCGTGCAGCCGCGCCGTCGACCCGCAGTTCCGCTTCTGCCCCTTCTGCGGCTCCGCGCTGTGAAGCGCGCCATGGATGCGCGTTGCAGGCCACGGCCCAGAGAGGGACAGAGGTGATGATCCTCTCTCTCTGAACTCTGAAGACAGTAGTACGTACTAGGTTTGTGCAGCAGAGTTATCAGTTAGCTTTTGGTTCTGCGAAAGTTGTGCCGCCGTGCGTGGATGTAAATGTGGTGAAACGTTTGTAATAAACGAAATCGATAAAATTCGTCGCATCATCGGCAGCGCACACTACACAAAATCTCAAAGTTCAGTTTGCACTTTCAAACAGAGACAATCATCATTCACCACAACGGGAACAGCCTACGAGCTGTGACCCTTGTGGTGATTTACACAGCAGAATGCTACTAGAGACAGAAGAACGTAGCGCGCCTGCGCATAGGCCAGTGATCAATCTACACGGCTTGCCCGTATCCTTGACCCTGAGGGGGAGCAGCGGGGTGGAAGTGCCCGTACCCCTGAGCAGGAGGAGGGTACTGCCCATATCCCTGCGCGTTTGGAGGGGGAGGGTACTGCCCGTATCCCTGCGCGTTCGGAGGCGGAGGGTAGTGAGCGTACGGCGCCTGACCGTACATCGGAGCAGGGTGGCCCATCGCGATGCCGTCGGGCTTGGGCTCGCCCGCCGCTGACGGCCCCGCCACGGCCCCCGGGTATCCTGGTGCAGCAGCCGCCGCCGTGGCCGTGGCTGCAGCGGCGCGAAGCAGGAAGTAGGATTTGATCCCGAGCACGGTGGCGATGATGCTCAGGATGGCCGCCCTCCTGAACACGCCGTCCTTGACGAAGTAGCACCCCATGTTGACCTCGCGCGTCACGGGCGCGTTCCACGCCGCGCCCTGCACGAAGTAGATCTCCGCGATCACCGTCGCCACCCTGCACGCGCATATATACACAGCATATTCATCCCCCGTTGAATTGGTCATCGCCGTCGTCGCCTGGATCGAATCGGAGCACGCGCTGAAGGAAGCTCACCATGAGAGGGCGGCGAAGACGACGCCGATGTTCCGCCTGGACGCGGAGAAGGCGGCGCCCCGGGGCTTGCAGCAGCCGCAGCAGCGGCCGGCGGCCGAGACGGTGATCTGGGCCACCAGCAGCAGGAGCGCCGCCACCAGCCCCAGCGCGAACGCCGGGTTGGCGGGGTACACGCACTCGGTCCTGGACATCGAGATGTCATTCGGCTGCGCGTCGCAACCACAAGCATCCCGATGTCAGCTCAGTTTCTTTGAGATTTAGATGGATGAACACAAGCGTGTGCTTACCTCGAGCTTGGTGCCCTCGGCGATGAACCCCAGCACGGCGCTTGCGACCCCAAAAAATCCTACCACGACGGACACGACGATCACGCTCGTCTCCATTTCTCCAGCAATCTTTGAGCCGATGTCTCCCAGACCGAGAGGCTGTGAGACGGATGGGCTAAGACTTGAGAGGCGTGATCAAACGGTCTGATGCTTAGGTAGAGGACGCCGATGAGGTCGTCTCGTCAAGCTATTAGTTTTTTCTTCACGCGTATTCTTTGTCCATAAACAACCATTGTTACGGGCACCAGCTGGTGGGGAAAGCGAGGTTAAGATCGCTGACGATTACGCGTAGTCGTATGCGGAAAGATCAACGCGCGACAAGCCTGATATCATAGGTGATCAGTGATGAAAATGACGTGGTTACTTTGATGCCAACTTGATCGGCTAGCATAGGGGACACGTACGTAAGCTCACGACTTGTTAGTCGTGAATTCGGGCTCCGATTTGCAGCGCTGGTAGATATTTTAATGAAGCATTTGGCAGTGAAGGCCAATGCTTGGTCTTGGGGTAGAAGATAGGTTGGGTGGCGCGCACGCAGCCCTCGCGGATTGCTTAATCAAAGGACACATCACTCTTTCTTTTTCCGACCTAACTTTATCTGACAAGCTAGTGATAACAAAGATTCTAATAAAAAAACTAGTGATAACAAATGATGTGTGGTATTATGGTGCACCTACTAGGCTGATGGCAAAGTCAACTAGCAACGCAAGACGTGCATTTGTCAGGTTTAAGGATGCTCGCCGCTGATTGCGACTGTTTCGGAAGCCGATTTGCTGTGTGCACTTTGTATAGACCATGATCAGCAGGCGGCCGGCCGATGCCTTGAGCAAATAATGCTGGATCGAGTCAAACAGTATGTATACTATGCAGGCCGCAGAATGTACCACGGCACTGTTCGTGACCATACCAATCTGGCAAAGTTCTGTAGTGCTCTTGCCTGCCGACTGTTGCGTTTCCTGAACTTGAACGACATAAGAGCAACTCTGGCAAATCCTCCACAACTTGGATTTCCAAAATAGTTTTGGGTGCATTCAAAAAGAAAATTAAAGGCTCCGGACCTTAATGAAAAGTCAGATTCCCAAAAATGCAGCTTCCAAACAGTGTTCCTCTTACTTTTCC
>NC_057795.1:496100748-496117433 GCF_018294505.1 Triticum aestivum | reverse complement strand
ACACACACAATATGATTTCATCTATCAAAAACCATTATGTGTTAACAAACTACCAAGCAGAAAATAAAAATTAAAAGACAGGATCGCTAGAGAATGCCCTAGAGTGCCTAGACTAGCAAGCTGGAGATAAGACCAACTGAAGGACCACATGGCTTCAGCAGGCACCAGGGCGACGGAAGCAACATTTGGAACATTGCTTATCACTGGAGTTTAACCGCAGTAAACTACTTAAGCTACTCCCTTCGGTCCATACTAATTAAATAGTTGACGTACACTTAGTACAAGATACAGTGATAATCTCTTCGTTTTAAAATGTACTTAAGACGTTTTTTGACACTATGGTTAAAACAGTCTTATATTTTGATACATAGGAAGCACATAGCAAGGACCAAAAGTATCTCCTTTGAATCAACTCCAAAACTTCATTGTATCCTGAGTACCCCAATACGCCACCCTTGAACAACACGAAAAACCATTTGCGTATACATGAACCAACTTTGGAAATTCAACCATAGTACGTACATATATTACAGACTGAATTAATACCAGTTCACATAGTCAGCAGGATCCAAGGTCGAAGGGAACCTGCTCCTCTATGGCATAGCGGCGGGCCATGGTGCGAGATTTCTCAAGGGTCCGCTAGAGCTCGAGATTTTTTGTCCAAAAAGACCACCTCACGAATCGAATTGCTAGAAAAGACCCCCTCTAAAATAAATTGACAAAAAAGACCAGCTGCACCGTGGCGGCAGGTGCGGCAGCCGACATGTGGCACCTGTCGCCACAGGCGCTGGCGGCAGCCCCTGCCACCACGGGAGCAGGCGGCTACTCGGGCTTAACAGGTTTATTCGTCCAGGAAGTAGCTGCAACGGAACGGACTTGAGGGGTGGGTGATGAGGATATAGACCTAGGGTAGGGTCACGGGCCTGACCCAGGAGCCCTACCCAAGGTCACTACCCTAGAAGCAAAGAAGCTCAAGAGATAACAGGAAGTACCCAAGGAAAACGTCGAGTGTTAGTCCGCTCGACCAACCATATCACTCGGGTACCCCAACTTTACGAAGATCACTCGGCCATTCGAGAAACCACTCGACCTATGAAGACCAAGAGCCAGACGGAACTACAAAGGTCGGACATTCACTCTGTAGTCTTTATAGGCATTAATGGTACTTAAAGCTGGCGTTATCAGTAACGTTCCTCCTTTATGAACATTGAACCCTCTGTAACGGAGGGGAGTTGGGGTCTTGGCGCACTCTATATAAGCCACCCACTCCTCTGGGACAAGGGTTCGCACCCCCTGTAACACACACGCATATACTGAAATCCAGTCGACCGCCTCCGGGCACCGAGACGTAGGGCTTTTACCTCCTCCGAGAGGGGCCTGAACTCGTAAGACACTTGCGTACAACCTTGCCATAGCTAGGGCCTTGCCTCCTCCTACGTACCCCCTATTCTTACTGTCAGTCTTAGTACCACGACAGTTGGCGCCCACCGTGGGGCAAACCATCTTAGCGACTTCCGGCGAGGTTGCGGTTCCTTCAGTCTTCATCAACATGGTTTCCGGCGGCGGTTTGGTCGTGGGCCACGAGTTCCGGCTCGGAGCGCTCACGTTCGTCACCGACGATTCGGCCTGGCTCCAGGAGGCCCCCCTCGACATCGAGGCGCTACCGATATGAGGTTTGTCACATTTCCGCGCGAGTGCCCGAGGTGTTCTCCTCTGGCAGCCATCGACTTCGTACCAGTCAGCGCCCATGTCGACTTCTCACTCCGTTGGACGCCGCCGCAAGCTGTCGGGCCGCTCACGGCTCCAGCGGTGGGTGAAACACGCGCTGGCTCGGCAGGCGTTCACCCCTCAGGTCGCGGCGATCGAGCTCGACGTATATCCTTGTGGTCCGGTCGACCCATCAACTGACTTTGCAGACACACTCTCCGAGAGCAGGAGTTGTGACCCCGCGGCGGAGGTTCTCATGGTCGACTCCCATCGCACTCCGCCCGGTGTCCGTCACGGCGGTGAGAACCAGGTCGGTGACGAGTCACTCGGCCACGAGGAGTACCAGCCTCAGCCTCTCAGTTCGTAGCAGAGGGAAGAGCTGCGCCGCCGCAACGAGGAGGCTCTCCATACCCCCATCGTAAGGGAAACCGCCAAGGCTCGGGCCTTGGAGGACGTGCGTCTGGCCACACTGACCGAACGCGCCCATTTGGATTGTTGGAAATATGCCCTAGAGGCAATAATAAATTAGTTATTATTATATTTCCTTGTTCATGATAATCGTTTATTATCCATGCTATAATTGTATTGATAGGAAACTCAGATACATGTGTGGATACATGGACAACACCATGTCCCTAGTAAGCCTCTATTGACTAGCTCGTTGATCAATAGATTGTTACGGTTTCCTGACCATGGACATTGGATGTCGTTGATAACGGGATCACATCATTAGGAGAATGATGTGATGGACAAGACCCAATCCTAAGCCTAGCACAAAGATCGTGTAGTTCGTATGCTAAAGCTTTTATAATGTCAAGTATCATTTCCTTAGACCATGAGATTGTGCAACTCCCGGATACCGTAGGAATGCTTTGGGTGTACAAAACATCACAACGTAACTGGGTGGCTATAAAGGTGTACTACGGGTATCTCCGAAAGTGTCTGTTGGGTTGGCATGAATCGAGACTGGGATTTGTCACTCCGTATAACGGAGAGGTATTCTGGGCCCACTCGGTAGGACATCATCATAATGTGCACAATGTGACCAAGGGGTTGATCACGGGATGATGTGTTACGGAACGAGTAAAGAGACTTGCCAGTAACAAGATTGAACAAGGTATCGACATACGGACGATCGAATCTCGGGCAAGTACACTACCACTAGACAAAGGGAATTGTATACGGGAATGATCGAATCCTCGACATTGTGGTTCATCCGATGAGATCATCGTGGAACATGTGGGAGCCAACATGGGTATCCAGATCCCGCTGTTGGTTATTGACCGGAGAACATCTCGGTCATGTCTGCATGGTTCCCGAACCCGTAGGGTCTACACACTTAAGGTTCGATGACGCTAGGGTTATAAAGGAAGTTTGTATGTGGTTACCGAATGTTGTTCGGAGTCCCGGATGAGATCCCGGACGTCACGAGGAGTTCCGGAATGGTCCGGAGGTAAAGATTTATATATGGGAAGTCCTGTTCTGGTCACCGGAAAAGTTTCGGGTTTTATCGGTAACATACCGGGACCACCGGGAGGGTCCCGGGGGCCCACCAAGTGGGGCCACCATCCCCGGAGGGCTGCATGGGCCAAGTATGGGAGGGGACCAGCCCCAGGTGGGCTGGTGCGCCCCCCACAAGGGCCCAAGGCGCCTAGGGTTTGGGGAGGGGGCGCATCCACCTGACTTGGGGGGCAAGTTTCCCCTCTCCCCCCCTTGGCCGCCCCCCTAGATGGGATCTAGGGCTGGCCGCCGCCCCTAGGGGTGGAACCCTAGGTGGGGGCGCAGCCCCCCTCTCCCCCTATATATAGTGGAGGCAAAGGGGCAACCCAAGACACGAAGTTCTTCTCCTGTTGGCGCAGCCCTACCTCTCTTTCTCCTCCTCTCCCGCGGTGCTTGGCGAAGCCCTGCAGGATTGCCACGCTCCTCCATCACCACCACGCCGTTGTGCTGCTGCTGGACGGAGTCTTCCGCAACCTCTCCCTCTCTCCTTGCTGGATCAAGGTATGGGAGACGTCACCGGGCTGTACGTGTGTTGAACGCGGAGGTGCCATCCGTTCGGCACTAGGATCTCCGGTGATTTGGATCACGATGAGTACGACTCCTTCAACCCCGTTCTCTTGAACGCTTCCGCTTAGCGATCTACAAGGGTATGTAGATGCACTCTCCTTCCCCTCGTTGCTAGTCTCTCCATAGATAGATCTTGGTGACTCATAGGAAAATTTTGAATTTCTGCTACGTTCCCCAACAATGGCATCATGAGCTAGGTCTATTGTGTAGATTCTTTGCACGAGTAGAACACAAAGTAGTTGTGGGCGTTGATTTTGTTCAATATGCTTACCGTTACTAGTCAAATCTTGATTCGGCGGCATTGTGGGATGAAGCGGCCCGGACCAACCTTACACGTACTCTTACGTGAGACAGGTTCCACCGACTGACATGCACTTGTTGCATAAGGTGGCTAGCGGGTGCCAATCTCTCCCACTTTAGTCGGATCAGATTCGATGAAAAGGGTCCTTATGAAGGGTAAATAGCAATTGGCATATCACGTTGTGGTTTTTGCGTAGGTAAGAAACGTTCTTGCTAGAAACCCATAGCAGCCACGTAAAACATGCAAACAACAATTAGAGGACGTCTAACTTGTTTTTGCAGGGTATGCATTGTGATGTGATATGGCCAAAAGAATGTGATGAATGATATGTGATGTATGAGATTGATCATGTTCTTGTAATAGGAATCACGACTTGCATGTCGATGAGTATGACAACCGGCAGGAGCCATAGGAGTTGTCTTTATTTATTGTATGACCTGCGTGTCATTGAACAACGCCACGTAATTACTTTACTTTATTGCTAACCGGTAGCCATAGTAGTAGAAGTAATAGTTGGCGAGACAACTTCATGAAGACACGATGATGGAGATCATGATGATGGAGATCATGGTGTCATGCCGGTGACGATGATGATCATGGAGCCCCGAAGATGGAGATCAAAAGGAGCAAAATGATATTGGCCATATCATGTCACTTTTGATTGCATGTGATGTTTATCATGTTTATGCATCTTATTTGCTTAGAACGACGGTAGTAAATAAGATGATCCCTCATTAAAAATTTCAAGAAAGTGTTCCCCCTAACTGTGCACCATTGCAAAAGTTCGTCGTTTCGAAGTACCACGTGATGATCGGGTGTGATAGATTCTAACGTTCACATACAACGGCTGTAAGCCAGATTTACACACGCGAAACACTTAGGTTAACTTGACAAGCCTAGCATGTACAGACATGGCCTCGGAACACAAGAGACCGAAAGGTCGAGCATGAGTCGTATAGTAGATACGATCAACATGAAGATGTTCACCGATGATGACTAGTCTGTCTCACGTGATGATCGGACACGGCCTAGTTGACTTGGATCATGTAATCACTTAGATGACCACAGGGATGTCTATCTGAGTGGGAGTTCATTAGATGAACTTAATTATCATGAACAAAGTCAAAAACCCCTTTACAAATTATGTCATAGCTCGCGTTTTGTTCTACTGTTTTAGATATGTTCCTAGAGAAAATATAGTTGAAATTTGACAGTAGCAATTATGCAAACAGTAGAAGGCTTATGTTCTTAATGCACCGCTCAGTGTGCTGGACCTCAAACGTGGTCTGTGGATGTTGCGAACATCTTACATACACGTTTTGATGACTACATGATAGTTCGGTAATGTTAAATGGTTTAGAATTGAGGCACCAAAAGACATTTTGAAATGTCGCAGTACATATGAGATGTTCCAAGAGCTGAAATTGGGATTTCAGGCTCGTGCCCATGTCAAGAGGTATGAGACCTCCGACGAGTTTTTCTAGCCTATAAACTAAGGGAGAAGATCTCAATCATTGAGCTTATACTCAGATTGTCTGGGTACAACAATCACTTGAATCGCGTGGAAGTTTATCTTCCAGATGAGATAGTGATGTTTCTCCAAAGACATTGCCACCAAGCTACTAGAGCTTCGTGATGAACTATAACATAACAGGGATAGATATGATGATCCTTGAGCTATTCACAATGTTCGACACCGCGAATGTAGAAATCAAGAAGGAACATCAATTGTCGATGGTTAGTGAAACCACTAGTTTCAAGAAGGGCAAGGGCAAGAAGGGGCACTTCATGATACGGCAAATCAGTTGCTGCTCCAGTGAAGAAACCCAAGGTTGAACCCAAACCCGAGACTAAGTGCTTCTGTAATAAGGGGAACAACCACTGGAGCAGAATTACCCTAGATACTTGGTAGATAAGAAGGTTGGCAAGGTCGATAGAAGTATATTGGATATACATTATGTTAATGTGTACTTTACTAGTACTCCTAGTAGCACCAGGGTTTAGATACCGGTTCGGTTGCTAAGTGTTACTAACTCAAAATAAAAGCTACAGAATAAACGGAGACTAGCTAAAGGTGAGCTGGCGATATGTGTTGGAAGTGTATCCAAGGTTGATGTGATCAAACATCGCACGCTCCCTCTACCATCAAGATTAGTATTAAACCTAAATAATTGTCATTTGGTGTTTGCATTGAGCATATACATGATTGGATTATGTCTATCGCAATACGGTTATTCATTTAAGGAGAATAATGGTTACTCTATTTATTTGAATAATACCTTCAATGGTCTTGCACCTAAAAGAATGGTTTATTGAATCTCGATCGTAGTAATACACATTTTCATACCAAAAGATATAAGATAGTAATGATAGTACCACTTACTTGTGGCACTGCCATGTAAGTCATATTGGTATAAAACGCATGAAGAAGCTCCATGTTGATGGATCTTTGGACTCACTCGTTTTCGAAAAGTTTGAGACATGGGAACCATGTCTATTGAGGATATGCATGAAGAAACTCCATGCAAATGGACCGTTTGGACTCACTTGATTTTGAATCACTTGAGACATGCAAATCATACCACATGGGCAAGATGACTGAAAGCCTCGTTTTTCAGTAAAATGGAACAAGAAAGCAACTTGTTGGAAGTAATACATTTTGATGTGTGCAGTCCAATGAGTGCTGAGGCACGCAGTGGATATCGTTATGTTCTTACTTCACGGATGATTTGAGTAGATACTGAGTATATTTACTTGATGAAACACAAGTCTGAATTATTGAATGGTTCAAGTAATTTCAGAGTGAAGTTGGAGATCTTCGTGACAAGAGGATAAAAATGTCTATGATATGATCATAGAGACGAATATCTGAGTTGCGAGATTGGTACACAATTAAGACATTGTGGAAATTGTTTCACAATTAATACCGCCTGGAACACCATAGTGTGATGGTGTGTCCGAACATCATAGTTGCACCCTATTGGATATGGTGCGTACCATGATGTATCTTATCGAATTACCACTATCGTTCATGGGTTAGGCATTAGAGACAACCGCACTCACTTTAATAGGGCACCACGTAATTCCGTTGAGACGACACCGTTTGAACTATGGTTTGGAGAAACCTAAGTTGTCGTTTCTTAAAAGTTTGGGGCTGCGGCGCTTATGTGAAAAAGTTTCAGGTTGATAAGCTCAAACCCAAAGCGGATAAAATGCATCTTCATAGGACACCCAAAACAGTTGGGTATACCTCCTATTTCAGATCCGGAAGCAAAAGGATTGTTTCTAGAAACGGGTCCTTTCTCGAGGAAAAGTTTCTCTCGAAAGAATTGAGTGGGAGGATGGTGGAGACTTGATGAGGTTGTTGAATCATCACTTCAACTAGTGTGTAGCAGGGCACATGAAGTTGTTCCTGTGGCACCTACACCAATTGAAGTAGAAACTTATGATAGTGATCATGAAACTTCCGATCAAGTCACTACCAAACCTCCTAGGTCGACAAGGATGCGTACTGCTTCAGAGTGGTACGTAATCCTGTCTTGGAGGTCATGTTGCTAGACAACAATGAACCTACGAGCTATGGAGAAGCGATGGTGGGCCCGGATTCCGACAAATGGCGAGAGGCCATAAAATCCGAGAGAGGATCCATGTATGAATACAAAGTGTAGACTTTGGAAGAACTACTTGATGGTCGTAAGGTTGTTGAGTACAGATGGATTTTAAAAGGAAGACGGACAATGATGGTAAGTGTCACCATTGAGAAAGCTCGACTTGTCGTTAAGATGATTTCCGGCAAGTTCAAGGAGTTGACTACAGTGAGGCTTTCTCACTCGTAGCGATGCTTAAGTCCGTTGGAATCATGTTAGCATTAGCTGCATTTATGAAATCTGGCAGATGGATGTCAAAACAAGTTTCCTTATCAGTTTTCATAAGGAAAGGTTGTATGTGATACGGCCAGAAGGTTTTGACAAATCCTGAAAGACGCTAACAAGTATGCAAAGATCCAACAATCCTTCTAAGGACTGGAGTAAGCATCTCAGAGTTGGAATGTATGCTTTGATGAGATGATCAAAGATTTTGGGTTTATACAAAGTTTATGAGAAACTTGTATTTCCAAAGAAGTGAGTGGGAGCACTATAGAATTTCTGATGAGTATATGTGGTTGACATATTGTTGATCAGAAATGATGGAAAGCATATAGGGTTATTTGGAAAGTGTTTTTCAATAGAAAACCTGGATTAAGCTGCTTGAACATTGAGCATCAAGATCTATGAGGATAGATCAAAAACGCTAAATGGTACTTTCAAATGAGCACATACCTTGACATGATCTTGAAGGTGTTCAAGATGGATCAGTCAAAGAAGGAGTTCTTGCCTGAGTTGTAAGTTATGAAGTTAAGAGTTAAAAGCTCGACCACAGCAGAAGAGAGAGAAAGGACAAAGGTCGTCCCCTATGCTTCAGATGTAGGCTCTATAGTAAGCTATGCTGTGTACCGCACCGGAAGTGTGCCTTGCCATGAGTCAGTCAAGGGGTACAAGAATGATCCAGGAATGGATCATTGGACAACGGTCAAAATTGTCCTTGGAGAAAATAAGGACATGTTTCTCGATTATGGAGGTGATAAAGAGCTCGGCATAAAGGGTTATGTCGATGCAAGCTTTAACACCTATCCGAGTGACTCTGAGTAGCAAACCGGATACGTATAGTGGAGCGACCATTTGGAACAGCTCCAAGTGGAGCGTGGGAGCAGCATTTACAATATGACCTAGAGATTTGCGAAATACATACAAATCTGAATGTTGCAGACCCGTTGACTAAAACCTCTCTCACAAGCAAAACATGATCAAAACCCAGAACTCATTGAGTCTTAATCACATGGTGATGTGAACTATTTTAGTGACACTAGTAAACTCTTTGGATGTTGGTCACATGGCGATGTGACCTATCAGTGTTTAATCACATAGCGATGTGAACTAGATTATTGCCTCTAGTGCAAGTGGGAGACTGTTGGAAATATGCCCTAGAGGCAATAATAAATTAGTTATTATTATATTTCCTTGTTCATGATAATCGTTTATTATCCATGCTACAATTGTATTGATAGGAAACTCAGATACATGTGTGGATACATGGACAACACCATGTCCCTAGTAAGCCTCTATTGACTAGCTCGTTGATCAATAGATGGTTACAGTTTCCTGACCATGGACATTGGATGTCGTTGATAACGGGATCACATCATTAGGAGAATGATGTGATGGACAAGACCCAATCCTAAGCCTAGCACAAAGATCGTGTAGTTCGTATGCTAAAGCTTTTATAATGTCAAGTATCATTTCCTTAGACCATGAGATTGTGCAACTCCCGGATACCGTAGGAATGCTTTGGGTTTACCAAACGTCATAATGTAACTGGGTGGCTATAAAGGTGTACTATGGGTATCTCCGAAAGTGTCTGTTGGGTTGGCACGAATCAAGACTGGGATTTGTCACTCCGTATAATGGAGAGGTATCTCTGCGCCCACTCGATAGGACATCATCATAATGTGCACAATGTGACCAAGGGGTTGATCATGGGATGATGTGTTACGGAACGAGTAAAGAGACTTGCCAGTAACGAGATTGAACAAGGTATCGGCATACCGACGATCAAATCTCGGGCAAGTACAATACCGCTAGACAAAGGGAATTGTATACGGGATTGATCGAATCCTCGACATCATGGTTCATCCGATGAGATCATCATGGAACATGTGGGAGCCAACATGGGTATCCAGATCCCGCTGTTGGTTATTGACCGGAGAACGTCTCGATCATGTCTGCATGGTTCCCGAACCCGTAGGGTCTACACACTTAAGGTTTGATGACGCTAGGGTTATAAAGGAAGTTTGTATGTGGTTACCGAATGTTTTTCGGAGTCCCGGATGAGATCCCGGACGTCATGAGGAGTTCCGGAATGGTCCGGAGGTAAAGATTTATATATGGGAAGTCCTGTTTTGGTCACCGAAAAAGTTTCGGGTTTTATCGGTAACGTACCGGGACCACCGGGAGGGTCCCGGGGGTCCACCAAGTGGGGCCACCATCCCCGGAGGGCTGCATGGGCCAAGTATGGGAGGGGACTAGCCCCAGGTGGGCTGGTGCGCCCCCACAAGGGCCCAAGGCGCCTAGGGTTTGGGGAGGGGGCGCATCCACCTGACTTGGGGGGCAAGTTTCCCCTCTCCCCCCTTGGCCGCCCCCCTAGATGGGATCTAGGGCTGGCCGCTTCCCCTAGGGGTGGAACCCTAGGTGGGGGCGCAACCCCCCTCTCCCCCTATATATAGTGGAGGCAAAGGGGCATCCCAACACACGAAGTTCTTCTCCTGTTGGCGCAGCCCTACCTCTCTTTCTCCTCCTCTCCCGCGGTGCTTGGCGAAGCCTTGCAGGACTGCCACGCTCCTCCATCACCACCACGCCGTTGTGCTACTGCTGGACGGAGTCTTCCCCAACCTCTCCCTCTCTCCTTGCTGGATCAAGGCATGGGAGACGTCACCGGGCTATACGTGTGTTGAACGCGGAGGTGCTGTCCGTTCGGCACTAGGATCTCCGGTGATTTGGATCACGATGAGTATGACTCCTTCAACCCCATTCTCTTGAACGCTTCCGCTTAGCGATCTACAAGTGTATGTAGATGCACTCTCCTTCCCTCATTGCTAGTCTCTCCATAGATAGATCTTGGTGACTCGTAGGAAAATTTTGAATTCCTGCTACGTTCCCCAACATGGACAACCTCCGACATTCTATCAACGAACGCGCCCGTCGACTGATTCCCGGATCCAGTCGGCACACGCGATAGCTGTTTCCACCGGAAACTTACGTATTCTGCACACCGATCCAGAATCCCACGGCGGCTGCGCGTATTGCGGAGTCCATCCAACCGTCCCGCTCATAGGCTGGGACAGGTCTGGAACAGATCAGAGTACCGCTCCGAGCAGTAGGAGATCAGAACTCCGCGGTGTCCCATTTGCGGAACAAAATTCACAACTGGTCGGTAAGGACAGAAACCGTTCAGTTGGCACACAGTCCTAGATCACCGCTGAGGCAAAGAGATCGTGAGCATCATCAGGAATGACATTTGGGAAGAGCTCACGGAAATGATGACCGTGAGTTCGCCCGTGACAACTATCGTTGAGTGCCTTCTCCCCTCCCGAGGGGCGGGTCATACGCGCCCCGGCGGTATGACGACAGGCACCCATTCGGTAATGAGCGCAGGGTTCCAGTCGACCCAAAGGAGCCTGGGTTCAACGCAAGGTCAGTCCTTGTTCAAGGCTTGGTCGACCGGAACAGAGCGTACAGAGAGGGGCTGAACAGAGAAAGACCCAGCGGCAGCAGGGTCCATGTATCTGGCCCCGAGTGCTTTGGAAGGGCCATCAGGGCCGCGGAGATCCCCCGCAACTTCAGGTTGGCAGCTGGTGTCAGCAAGTTCAAGGGAGAGTCGAAGCCTGACACTTGGCTTGAAGATTACCGAGTGGCTGTGCACATCGGCGGCGGCAGTGGTGAGGTGGCCATGAAGCACCTCCCTCTGATGCTTGAAGGTTTTGCCAGAGCTTGGCTCAATCAGTTGGCCCCTGGGAGTATTTTGAGTTGGGATGAGTTGGCCCGAGTGTTCACCAGAACATTCGAAGGCACCTGCAAGAGACCAGCCGGTCTACCGGAGTTGCAACATTGTGTGCAGAAGCCGAATGAAACCTTGAGGGACTATATCCAGAGATGGATCACTCTGCACCACACGGTGGAGAATGTGTCAGATCACCAAGCAGTCTGTGCCTTCAAGGAAGGCGTTCGCTACAGAGAGCTTAGTCTGAAGTTCGGTCGGATAGGCGATATGACTCTGACTCGGATGATGGAGATTGCCACCAAATATGCTAACGGTGAAGAGGAGGACCGACTCCGGAGCGGCAAGCATAAAACAGTTGCCCAGGACACCGGAGGAGGGAATTCTAGTCGAAAGCAGAAGCGAAAGGCTGAGGCAGCAAGGCCTGCCGAGGCAGCAGTGTTAAACCAAGGGAAGTTCAAGGGGAAGCCTAAGGGGCCCTGGAATCCCAAGAAAGTGAAAGATCAAGATGGGAACAATGTGATGAATTTGCCGTGTCATATTCACACCAAGAAAGATGAAGAGGGAAATCTGATCCTCCCCAAGCATACCACTCGACAATGTCGACCCCTGATTTAGAGCTTCCAGAAGAAGGGTCAGCCCAGTGAAAAGGACAAGGATTCTAAACAGGAGGAAGACAAAGAGGAAGAGGAGGGTGGATACCCCCAAGTTAACACCACCCTGGTGATTTTTGCTGATGTCGAGAGCAAAAGTCGACTGGAAATCATTAACCGGGAAGTGAACATGGTCGCTCCGGCGACACCCAGGTATCTGAAATGGTCAAAGACTCCTATCACATTTGATCAGTCGGATCACCCGCCGCGAGTGGCTACTCCTGCTCGGCAGGCGCTGGTGGTCGACCCAGTTGTTGGAGGCACCCGATTGACCAAAGTTCTGATGGATGGTGGCAGTGGCCTCAATATTCTGTACGCCCGAGGCTCTGAAAGGAATGGGCATTCTGATGTATAAACTGAGCGAGAGTAACATGAGGTTCCACAGAGTCATCACTGGGAAGAAAGCCGAGTCACTCGGCCAGATAACTCTCGATGTTTTTTTTGGCGATGAGAAGAATTACCGCAAAGAGAAGTTGACGTTTGAAGTGGTGGATTTTGAAAGCGCGTATCATGCCATTCTGGGCGGACCCGCCTATGCCAGCTTCATGGCTCGACCGTGTTACGTGTACCTCAAAATTAAGATGCCTGGCCCCAAAGGCATGATTACCGTTTGTGGTAACCGGAAAAAAGCGGAGGACTGCCTCCAAGATGGTGCAAAAATAGCAGATGAGCAGATGGCAGCGGTGGAGTTCCAAGAGCACAAGAGAACGACAGATCCGAGAGATTTGCTGTGTGCCAAGAGGCCTGCCTCGGTGTCCGCATTCCAGTCGGCCAGGGAAACCAAACCGATTCACATCCACCCAACCGATCCCAATGCCGCTCTGACTCATATCTCCATGACGCTCGACAGCAAATAGGAAGTCGCGCTCACCCAGTTCCTCTGTGAGAACTGGGACATCTTCGCATGGAAGCCGTCTGACATGCCAGGTGTTCCCAGGGAACTGGCTGTGCATCGTTTGCGCGTCCACTCAAAAGCAAAACCAGTCAAAGAGCATCTCCGTCGGTCCGCCACGGAGAAGAGGAAGGCCATTGGCGTAGAAGTGGCTCGACTCCTGGTCGCAGAGTTCATTTGCGAGATCTACCACTCCGAGTGGCTCGCCAATGTTGTTATGATTCCTAAGAAAGACAAATCACTACGAATGTGCATTGACTTCAAGCACATCAATCGGGCCTGCCCGAAGGATCATTTTCCGCTGCCTTGCATCGACCAGATAGTTGACTCGACTTCGGGGTGCGAGCGACTATCCTTCCTGGACGCCTATTCCGGGTACCATCAGATCTGACTGTTTGGGCCCGATGAGATCAAGACTGCCTTCATCATCCCGTTCGGGTGCTTTTGTTATGTCACCATGCCCTTTGGCCTCAAGAATGCTGGTGCCACGTTCATGCGCATGATACAGAAGTGCCTGCTCACTTAGATCAGTCGAAACGTGGAAGCGTACATGGATGACATCGTGGTTAAGTCACGCAAAGGTTCCGACCTGCTGACTGACCTTGCTGAAACCTTTGCCAACCTGAGAAGGTACGATATTAAGCTCAATCCATCAAAATGCACATTCGGAGTCCCAGACGTAAAGTTACTCGGCTTTCTCGTTTCCGAACGAGGAATTGATGCAAATCCAGAGAAGATTGGCACAATCCTCCGAATGAAACGCCCAGTGCAAGTGCATGATGTTCAGAAGCTGACTGGTCACTTGGCCGCATTAAGTCGATTCATCTCACGACTCGGTGAAAAGGCATTACTTCTTTACCGACTGATGAAGAAATCTGACAAGTTCGAGTGGAATGATGAAGCCAAAGCAGCATTTGAAGAGCTCAAAGCCCTGCTTTCCACCCAGCCGGTGCTTGCTGCTCCAGTCAGCAAGGAGCCCCTTTTGCTTTACATCGCAGCCACGGGACAAGTTGTCAGCACAATGCTCATGGTCGAGCGGGAAGAGGAAGGCAAAGCCTTCAAAGTTCAACGCCTAGTCTATTACATTTCAGAAGTTTTGACCCCATCCAAGCAGAGATACCCTCACTATCAGAAGCTTGTTTACGGGATCTACTTAACCATGAAAAAGGTTGCACACTACTTCTCTGATCACTCAGTTTCAGTCATCAGCGACGCTCCATTGCCAGAGATTCTGAATGACAAAGATGCAACTGGTCGAGTGGCGAAGTGGGCGATTGAACTCCTTCCATTGGATATCAAGCTTGAGGCAAAGAAGGCCATCAAGTCTCAAGCAATTGCAGACTAATTCGCGGAGTGGACAGAACAACAACAGCCGACCATGTTCTTTGATGGGTCCAAAATGTTGAATGGCTCTGGCGCAGGAGTGGTTTTAGTATCCCCACGAGGAGACAAGCTCAATTATGTCCTTCAGATTCACTTTCATTCTTCCAACAATGAAGCTGAATGCAAAGCACTTTTATATGGGTTGCGTATGGCCATCTCACTCGACGTCTGGCGCCTGATGGTCTACGGTGACTCAGATTTAGTGGTCAATCAAGTGATGAAAGAATGGAATGTCAGGAGCCCTGCAATGACTGGTTACTGCAATGCACTGAGAAAGTTGGAGAAGAAGTTTGAGGGGTTAGAGCTCCACCTCATACCCCGACTCAAGAATCAAGCGGTGGATGATCTGGCCAAGATAGGTTCCACTCGGAAGCCTATCCCCAGTGTGTGTTCTTGGATCATCTCCATACCCCGTCCATACAGGAGGATCCCTTCAAAGAAGATCCCCCACAACCGATAAGTTCAACCAACCTGACTGAGATCGAGATTCCAACCGTGGTCGACCTGATCATGGAAGTTCTGGTGATCACGCCCGACTGGACTGTGCCGTACACTACGTACATTCTTAGAAAATAACTCCTAGAAGACAAAGACGAAGCCCGTAAGATAGTCCGCCGATCCAAAGCCTTACAGTGATAAAAGATCAGCTGTACAGAAAAAGTGTCACGGGAGTAGCCCAGCGTTGCATCGCCCCTGAAGAAGGTCGAATGATCTTAAATGTGATCCACTCGGGGACCTGTGGTCACCATGCGTCCTCTCAGACCATCATGGCCAAAGCATACCGAGCGGGGTTCTATTGGCCTTGGGAAAACGAGATGGCAAAGAATATAGTCGACAAGTGTGCAGGCTGCCAGTTCTATACCAACATGTCCCACAAGCCATCATCCGCCTTGAAGACTATCCCTCTTGTCTGGCCATTCACAGTCTGGGGGTTGGATATGGTCGGCCCCTTCAAGACTGGCGCGAGTGGCTTCACCCATGTGCTCGTAGAAGTTGACAAGTTCACCAAGTGGATTGAAGCTAAACCCATCAAGAACCTCAGCGCTAGCTCTGCTGTCAGTTTTGTCAGAGAGTTGATATTCAGATATGGAGTCCCTCACAACATTATCACGGATAATGGCTCCAACTTTGATTCTGACAAGTTCGAGGCGTTCTGCGCAACCCAAGGCACTCGGGTCAACTATGCATCTGTCGCACACCCTCAGTCGAATGGACAGGCAGAGAGGGCGAATGGTTTGATCTTCCAAGGATTAAAACCCCACCTGATGCGTGATCTCAAGCATGCTGCCGCCTGGGTAACCGAGTTGCCTTCCGTCTTATGGGGTTTGAGGACAACACCAAATCGGTCGACTGGCCGGACTCCTTTCTTCTTGGTGTATGGTGCAGAGGCCGTGCTCCCGAGTGATTTGCTGCAAAATGCCACCAGAGTGGAACTATTCACAGAAGCTGAAGCGGAACAAGCACGAGAAGACGCCGTTGATCTTCTAGAGGAGGAGCGCGAGATGGCTTTGATCCGGTCGACCATTTATCAGCAAGACATGCGTCGACTCAATGCCCGGAATGTCAGAGGACGGGCATTCCAAGAGGGAGACCTCGTTCTTCGAGTGGATCAAAAGCGGCCTCATAAACTGGCCCCGGCCTGGGAAGGCCCCTTCATCATCACCAAGGTGCTTCACAATGGAATGCAGAGCTGCTTCGTCACTTCTACACCTAGATTACTCGACCCGGCGAGTTGCAATAAAAGTGTTTTAGTTTGCTTTCCGAAGACAAGATTTTTTCAATATCATAATGATTAGTCTCCTATGAGCATCTGTGTCTAAAATCCCCCAGTGGGTGACTTAGGCGCGAATCTGATTCGCCTAAGTTAAAAATATTTCGAGTGGAGAGCAATCCTCCCACTCGGGGGCTTAGCTGCGACCCCGTAATCGCCTAAGTTAAAAAACATTTCCGAGCGAAGATCAATCCTCCCACTCGGGGGCTTAGCTGCAACCCCGTAATCGCCTAAGTTAAAAAATATTTCTGAGTGGAGAGCAATCCTCCCACTCGGGAGCTTAGCTGCGACCCCGTAATCGCCTAATTTAAAAACATCTCC
>NC_057795.1:496090497-496100224 GCF_018294505.1 Triticum aestivum | reverse complement strand
ATTGCCTAAGTTAAAAACACTCCGAATGGATAGCAATCCTCCCACTCGGGGGCTTAGCTGCGACCCCGTAATCGCCTAAGTTAAAAACACTCTGAGTGGAGAGCAATCCTCCCACTCGGGAGCTTAGCTGCGACCCCGTAATCGCCTAAGTTAAAAACACTCCGAGTGGGGAGCAATCCTCCCACTCGGGGGCTTAGCTGCGACCCTGTAATCGCCTAAGTTGAAAGCATTTCTGAGTGGAGAGTAATCCTCCCACTCAGGGGGCTTAGCCGCGACCCCATAATCGCCTAAGTCAAAAAAACATTCTGAGTGGAGAGCAACCCTCCCACTCGGGGACTTCTCCACTACAAACACAACATGCGTTCTGTCCCTATCCGTAGGGACGACGAGGTGTCAATTGAACACCTCTGAGCTACACCACAAATACAATGTTCCATCCCTATCCACAGGGACGACGTGGTGTCAATTGAACACCTCTGAGCTATGCCACAAATACAATGTTCCGTATCTACCCGCAAAGACGAAAAGGTGTCAACTGAGCACCGCGGCTGAGCTCCGTCACAAATACAATGTACCTTCATTCGGTGGAGGGTGAGAAGACCCAATCCACTCGTAGCCAAGGGACAATCGGAAACAATATAAGAAGCAGAGCAAAAGCCACGATATTCAAAGAAATGCAAGTTCGAATAAGCCCTGCAAAAGTTCAGAACCACAATGGGAAAGAGTACTCGGGCATCAGGCCCAAAAGAGTTTTAACGGTTACATGATCACTCGGCATTCCGAGGCAAATAAATGTGGGACATAATGTTCTTTCGGTCACTCGTCCGGAGAGGGGCTGGCTGGATCACAGAAACTGTCGAGGTCAATGCTGTCTGCAATGCGAGTGGCAGCCTCAAGGAAGGTGTCCATGAAGGTCTGGAAAGTGTGCTTCTTGGTGTTCGCAACCTTGAGGGCCACCAGCTTCTCTTCTCTAGCGTCTTTGCAGTGCACTCGGACCAATGACATGGCAACATTAGCGCCACAACGAGCGGCTGATTTCTTCCACTCCTACACTCTGCCAGGGATCTGATTCAGTCGAGTCATCAATGACTCAAGATCTTGTGAAAGCTCCGCCTGAGGCCAGAGTTCAGCATCTACCCGAGTCATCGTTGCCTTCAGATGAGCCAGATAAGCAACCGCACTGTTCATGCGCGATTCCAACCACAGCAAGCTCATCGCTACATCATCTTTGATAGGACAATTGATGGGATCGAGACCCATCTCAACCCGCCCAGTTTCAGCCTCAAAGTCCTGGCAAAATTCCGCACAATCAGGGAAAATAGTGAGTCGACAATATAACAAGACATTCCAATCGGCGGCAACCAGTCAGTCAAGCGACGACACCTTCAAGTTTCTGGACCAGTTTTGCAGGAAGTTGTCCGAGATAGGACTCCAGCTCGCCCGTCTTGGCTCTGAGGCTTCCGACTTCGTTGGTCAGGTTCTCCTTGTCTTTCTTCAGCTGCTCGACCTCCCGATTGGCGTCAGAGATGGCAGTCTTCAACTTCGAGTTCTCATCTTCCAACTTGCTGACCGAAGCCAGCTTCTTGTATACAAGAGCTGTCTTGTCTCGCGCCTCCTTCTGAGCAGCAGCGAGGTCTAGATCATTCTTCTCCAGAGCTTCCTTCATTTTCTCTAAAGAAACAACACTCTTCAGATGAGCTTGAAGCTGACGGTTTTCACTACGCACATCTGTTCGTGTGAAGTCACTTGGTTCAAAGAGAGTGAAAAGAAAAAAACTAAAAGGCGCGAGCCACAAGGTGGACAAGTGTCGATTGGTTACCACCCATGATGGCTGTTTCTTCCCGAGCAGTCTTGAGGTTCTTCTTCGCCAACTCAAGATCAAGGTTGAGGCTGATCTGCTGTTTGTTCAGCTCGGAAAGTTGAGCCCCAAGATCACAAGACTTCTGCAGCGAGCAAGAGAGATATATCAGTCGACAGAAAGACAATTATAGTGAAAGTTACTCTAAGACTACTACTGAATCAAACATTCAACAGTAGTCTCGGCAAACTACACCCAGTGGGTGCACTTAGCGTGCCCCCACTGGTTCGGATCAACACTCAGCATGGTCTGCCCATCTTGAGTCAAAAAAGGGGAAATGGAGTAGATTCTCAGACCACAGTCGACTGCCAGCAGTCGACCGTGGTCTCGGGGACTACACCCAGTGGGTGCACTTAGTGTGCCCCCACTGGTTCGGATCAACACTCGACTCAATGATAGTCAAGTGGAGCAGAAGACATATTGAACTCTAAGGCAAGCACACCCCAGTGGGTGATTGGATGCGAAACAGACCCATGATAGTAGATGCACATATGAGCAGCAAAGCAACACCGACAGTTTTTTATGATTCAAAAGTTCAGTCGAGAGTTAACTGACCTTGACGTTGGTCTGCAGAACGGCGCTGGCGTTGTAGGCCACCTGACTGGCCTCGTGCATCACCTTCACTTGTTCCATAACAAGGTTCACTTGACGAAGAGCCTCCCTAGCAGCACTCGGCACGTCGTTCAGAGTTTGGTACACAGCAAAGAGTGAGGGCGCCAAGGCGGCCGAAGCACCCACTCGGTCAGACGCATGGAGTTGCACTGGGGCAGCAGGAGTTGGAGCAGTCGACCCCGATGGGTGATCAGTCGTCAGCGGGTCGGCAAATGTGACGCTGGTCCGAGCCAGATCTCCAGACCGCTCGACCAGCGTCTCAAGCACCGTAGTTGACTAAGGGGCTTGAACCTCAAGCACTCTCCCGCTCGAGGCTTTGCCTTTCCTCCTCCTCTCCCTCAAGGGCGCTTCTTCTTCTTCATTGTCAGGAAGCATGACAACATCTCGTGGTGCTGCAGCGAAAACAAAAAACAACATCAGAAATTCAGCCGACCGACAAACTCAATCGATAGAACAAGTTTTAATCAAACAGACTCACCAGCTCGGGAGGTGGCCGCATCGTTGGTTTCCTCATCTCCTGGGGCCTTGTCAATGTCAATGTCAGTCGCAGTAGAGGTTGGGCTGGAGAGATACAAGATCCACTCGGTAACCAACAGAAATACCAATTGGAAGAAAGGAACGCAGAGAGATAAAATTTTCACCCAGAGGCGACTAGAACATCCATCTTGATCCTTGACAGAGTCTTCCGAACCTTCGGGGGCGCGACCTTAGGATGCTTAGCCACCTTCTCAGTCAGCTCAGGAGTCGACGTCCGAGTCCGCTTCTGCGTCTTGGTACTGGAAGCCACGACCTTAGCCCGCTCGCCTGCTGGATCGTAATGATGTTTGGATCGGCGCTCCAAGCATGGCGGCGAGTTGACCTCCTCCTCATCGTCAGCTTCGTCGCTCTCCTCCTCGTCGTCACCGTCTTACGATTGATACTCACCACTCTCGTCTGCGCTGTCCTCCCCTTCCTGGTCCTGCTCCCGGGTCTGCTCGCCGTTGGGCATGGAGTACATCTCAGTATAAACCTACAAAACAAGCAGTTGAGTGAATTCCAGTCGGTTCCAGAGACAGATGTAAGATACACAAGAAATCAGTCGGAGGCAGAAGTCTGAACCTTGTCGGGTGGATTGTTGTCACTAAAGGGAGTGACCCTCGTGGTTCCCTGGGGTTGTTCTTGTTGCCCGTGATGTTCTTCAGCCATCCAGCCACCGTCTTGGCTGAGACTTCCTCCGGATGAACCCGAGCGGTATCTTTGGCACCGGAGTACATCCACATCAGATGGTCCCGAGCCTGAAGCGGCTGGATGCGCCGACTGAGAAACACCTCCAGTAGGTCCATCCCGGTTACGCCCTGATGGATCAGCTGGACCACCCTCTCGACCAGCATGTCTGTCTCCATCCTCTCTGCAGCAGTCACTTTCAGCGAGGAAGGAGTGTGAACTCGATCAAAGGAGAAAGGGGGAAGTCCAGTCGACTGACCCGGGGTGGGGACTGTCGTGATTCTAAGTCTGACAGTAATGTAGGGGGGTAGGTATGGAGAGGCAAGATCCTAGCTATGGAGTAGTTGTATACGCAAGGGATTTACGACTTCAGGCCCTTCTCGGAGGAAGTAACAGCCCTACGTCTCGGAGCCCAGAGGCGGTCGACTGGATTATGTGCGTATGAGTTACAGGGGTGCGAACCCTTTACACTTAGGAGGGGGTGGCTTATATAGAGTTCGCCAGACCCCTCCGGCCCTCAGTTATGCAGGGTTTAAGATACATTAGGATCGGGCGTTACTGGTAACGCTACAAATAAAGTGCTATGATGACCATAAAAGCTACTTAATGACCGACTGTTTGCGTGCAGAGTGACTTTAGGTCTCCTGGCCATCGAGTGGTTGGCTTCATGGTCGAGTAATTGGCTTCATGGTCGAGTGTCTTCGAGACTGTCGAGTGGAACACTTCTGAGTCGATTAACAGGTGGTTTCTTCTAGAGATGTCCTTGGGTAGGGTAGTTTGGACAGGTCCATGACCCTACCCTAGGTACATAGCTTCATCATTAGCCCCCGAATGGATCGAGGTTTGAGTGGGGAAGGAGTTGAGAACTCTTTCGACCCATTTCCGTGTTATGCGTATGTCTTGTTCTAGATCAATGAACTTTAGGTGACGGCACCAACTTCTTTTTCAGTCGCCTTGATCCATTCTTTGTATCCGTCGAGTGAAGTTTTTACTTGGAGAGCTTCAAGCGACAGAGCGGAGGAGATCTTTCGTCTGACAAGTTTTTCTGCAACTCGCGGATTTAGCGGGATTCGAATTTCGGGAAGCGCGCGTGGCGGAGGAGGCCGCAGTAATCGGATGGGATAAGGCAGGGACGCCTCGATCTCCGTGCCACCTTTTTCGCCACGTATTGCAGGCGCGACTATTGCGGTATTTAACAGGATCGCCCGGGCCTACAAGTCAGTCACTCGGAAGTAACCTCATATATGGCGCCGGACGGGATTTTTTGAACAGTGCATTCTCATTTCCTCCTCTCTTCTCCAGACTTATGTGCTGCGTTCGCTTCTGCCTCGGCGCCACTGCCCCGTGCGCGTCTCGCCAGCAACGATGGTGAAAGAGAAGATGGCGGCCCTGGAGCGGGCGAAGAAAGCGATAGCGAAGGCGAAGGGAAGGGCGACCAGTCGAGGCGGATCTTCATTGAGGGCCGGCCTGCCGCAGGGCTGGATCCAGGGCGACTGGATCCGCTCGACGATTCGTCAAGCAGATCTTGACGACCTGGCCGATGGAGGACTGATCCCCCATGGATCGGCGTGGCTCCCGGGGAAGGAGTTCGAGCCGCAGCCTCAGGAGGGTGAGTGCGTTCTCTTGGCCACCCATGTCGACCGTGGGTTTTCTTTGCCGCCTCACCCTTTCTTTCGGGGATTTCTGAATTTCTTTGGGGCACAACTCCACCACTTCACACCCAACACCATCGTGTACCTCGCTGCTTATGTGTCTTTGTGTGAGAATTTCTTGGGTTGTCGGCCTCATTGGGGTCTTTTCAAGCACATCTTCACCTGTCGCTCCCAGACGGTGAAAAAAGCCAATCCGAGTGATGAGAGAACACGAGTGATTCAGATGTGTGGGGGTCTTGGGGTTCAAATGAGAGGAAAAGCTCTTTCCCGGCCATGATCCTTCCCGACTCGGTCCGTAGATGGCAGTTGACCTGGTTCTACTGCAAAGACCAGCCGATGCCAGGGCAGTCGACCGGACTCCCTCCTTTTTCCATGGAACGAGTGAGGAAGCCTTCCTCTTTGAAGGTGATCCCGGAAGAGAAGGCACAGGTTAAGGTGCTGGTGGAGCGTGTCATCCAGCTTATTCGTGACGGAGTGACCGGCATGGACCTCTTGGAGGTCTTCCTCCGACGACGCATTCAGCCGCTTCAAGCCCGAGACCATCTGATGTGGTTGTATTCTGGTACTGAGGACACCACTCGGATCCACCCAGAGGAGATTGACGATGCCACGCTGGAGAGGTGGCTGGCGAGCATCACAGGGAACAAAGACAACCCCCGAGGAGCCAGGAGGATTCCTCCACTCGACCAATCATACGAAGTAGACAAGGTCCCATTCTGCATCTTGGACTGTGATCCTGCTTTCTTCATTCTGTTTGCTTAAAATCAGTCGACTGACTTTTGTCTTGTTTGTTGTCCTCTAGGCCACGACTGAGATGTACTCGATGCCCAACGGGGCGCAAGAACAAGACGAGGAGGGAGAGGCGAGCGGAGGTGAAAGTGAGGAGGAGTGGCAATCTGATGGTGAGGGGGAAGAGGATGACAGCGGCTCCAATGAAGAGGAGGAGGAGGAAGTCGATCCTCCTCGCACGGAAAGGCGATCCAAGCTCGCCCATGACCCTGTGAGCAAGCGCGGCAAAGCGGTTGCGCCCGTTGTGCAATCGTCAAAGCGCCCTCGGGAGGCTTCTCTGGTGCCGACTGAAAAAGCGCCGAAGCATCCACAAGCGGCGCCATCAAAGCCGCCGAAGGCCTTGCCCAAGATGAGGATGGCCATTCCCACCATTTCCGGGTAACAGCAGAACTTGTGTCTCCTCGTTTATCATGGACGGAATCTTGGTCGACTCGTTGATTAACTGACTGGTTTCTGAAACCTGCAGTGCTGCTACCTCCGAGACCTCCGCCAAGAACGAAGACCAGGAAATGGAAGACGCTGCCACCTCCAACCTTGGTACGCCCTCTGTAGTTTCACTTTTGGTCGATTGGGTTTTTGATTTCAACTTTGGATTTTTCCTGTAGTTCCTCCTCATGTCATCGATCTCCCTGATGATGATGACGAGGCGCCGCTGAGGTCGAGGAGAAATAGAAAGGTGTCGGCTGGCAAGACTACTCAGACTGCATCAGTGCCTGAGACATTGGTTCAAGAGGGTGACAACATTACTCGGCATTCCGTGTCCTTCGCTGTGCCGCTGACGATTGCCCGGCCTTCGTCGTCGACTGCTGACCCGCCCTCCCTTTTCGCCACACACCATGTCCCAGAGGACCAAGCGGGTGCTGCTAAGGAGGCTATACGCCAGGCGGGGATCATGATGGAGCAGGTGAAGGCGATCCGGGAAGCCAGCCAAGCGGCCTATGATGCTAGCTCAGCTCTTCAGAGCAACGTCCAGGTTAGTTGGTCACCGCTTGTTCTGTTAGGATATGCTATCTGAAGACTTTCTTTCCGAAGATCTTTGTATCTGTACACCCACTGGGTGTGTCGATTGAATTTTTAGATTGGTGGGGGCACGCTGAGTGCACCCACTGGGTGTAGTCCCCGAGACTATGGTGGACTGCTCGCAGTCGACTGTAGTCTTTGTATTTTAAATTTCTTCACTCCAACTTTTTCACTCGGCCAACTGATCGGACCAAGTCGAATGGAATCTTGGAGCCGGTGGGGGCACGTTGAGTGCACCCACTGGGTGTAGTCCCCGAGACTATGGTGGACTGCTGGCAGTCGACTGTAGTCTGAAGAACCTGTTTTTTTGGTAGATCATGATGAGACCAAGGCTGACTGCTGGTAGTTAGCTATAGAGATATAGTTTAAGGATCATAACCTCTTTGTCTCTTTTCGGCCGACTGATCAGACCAAGTCGGTAGAACCAGTGGGGGCACGCTGAGTGCACCCACTGGGTGTAGTCCCCGAGACTATTGTTGAATATTTTTATTCGACTGTAGTCTTAGAAATGTTACGGTTTTTCTCTTAGTCACTCGGAAGCAACCTCTCTTTGATGTCTGTCGACTGACTCTTTGCAGAAATCTTGCGAGCTTGTGGCTCGTTATACTGAGTTGGAAATCAAACATATCCAGCTCGACCTTGACTTGAAGCTTGTTCAGGAGAACTTTCAGAAGGTGAAGGACGAGGCGAAAGGTATGATTGGTGAGAACTTGATGACTGTCTTTATCTTTCTGCCCCTTCCTGATTCTGATCTCATTGTCATTTTGCAGATAAAACGAAGGAGGCTCTGAAGAAGAAGGACCATGACCTTGCCGAGGCGTAGAAGGCGGCTTTCGACAAAACAAAGCTTGTGGAAGAAAAACTGGCTTCAGTCAGTAAACTTGAAGAGGAGAACGCCAATCTGAAAGCCGCTCTCGACGCGGCCAACAAGGAGGTCAGTCGTCTGAAGAATGATAAGATAGCTCTGAGTGACAAGGCTAGTGAACTGGTGGGGGAAGAAGAACAATCTGGAGGCTTATCTAGGAGGGCTCTCCAAGAAGTTATTTGTCATGCTTGAGGGTAATCTCTCCTACCCGACTGACTTGTAGTCACCGGCTTATCATAGAACTGCTGGTTTATCTTTAAGTTGTGTTTACAGAATTCTGCCAAAACTTCGAGGAGGAAACGAGTCGAGTGGAGACAGGCTTGGACCCCGTTAACTCTCTTGTGAAGGACGAAGCTGCTATGAACGTGCTCCGATTGGAGTCTCGTGTTGCTGGTGTGGTTGACTACCTTGCTCGACTGAAGGTTGCGGCGTTGCGGATCGACACGACACTCTGGCCGGGAGAGACGCTTCAAAATGACCTCGAGTCTCTAATGACTCGACTGAATGAAGTTCCAGGTCGAGTGCAAGAATGGAAGAAGTCTACTGCCAGGTGTCGTGCTGATGTTGCTCTGCCCCTGGTCCATGTTCACTGTAAGGATGCGCAAGAGGACAAGCTGGCGTCCCTCAAAGTGGCCAATACCAAGAAGCATGACTTCCAATCTTTCATGGAGACCTTCATTGCTGCTGCCACTCGGATCGCTGATGGAATCGACTTGGACCAGTTTGTCGCGCCTTCCAGTCCTCCACCCGAGGAGTAAGAAAAACTTCTATGCTTCGGCTTAAATTTGCCTAGGAATGCCGAGTGATTTTGTAACCGATAAACTTTTATAGGCTTGATGCCTGAGCACTTCTGAATCCATAGGATGTTATCTGAACTTGGCTTATCATTGAATATGCTTGCATTTGCCTTCGAGCGAACTTTGTTCTTCACTCGGAATATACTTTGGTGCTTGTGACACAACTCTGAGGTGGAGGATTTAGTCGACCTGCACCTCATCGCTCTTGCAGGTAAGGATGGTGCATAGATTGCAGTCGACCTACGTCCTTGTAGAGCGCATGTTGTATTTGTGGCGTAGCTCCGAAGGAGAAGGTAGCCGTGGACCTGCACCTCGTTGTCCTTGCAGAGCACACATTGTATTTGTGGCGTAGCTCCGGAGGAGAAGGTAGCAGTCAACCTGCGCCTCGTCATCCTTGCAGAGCGCACATTATATTTGTGGCGTAGCTCCGAAGGAGAAGGTAGCAGTCGACCTGCACCTCGTCGTCCTTGCAAAGTGCACATTGGATTTCATAGTTAGGCGAGTGCTTTGGACTGCAGCTAAGCCTACGAGTGGGAGGTTTGCTCTCCACTTGGTAGGATTTTCAAATACTTAGGCGAGTACTGGACTGCAACTAAACCTCCGAGTGGGAGGTTTGCTCTCCACTCGGTAGGATTTTCAAATACTTAGGCGAGTACTGGACTTCAGCTAAGCCTCCGAGTGGGAGGTTTGCTCTCCACTCGGTAGGATTTTCAAATACTTAGGCGAGTACTGGACTGCAGCTAAGCCCCCGAGTGGGAGGTTTGCTCCCCACTCGGTAGGATTTTCAAATACTTAGGCGAGTACTAGACTACAGCTAAGCCCCCGAGTGGAAGGTTCGCTCTCCACTCGGTAGGATTTTCAAATACTTAGGCGAGTACTGGACTGCAGCTAAGCCCCCGAGTGGGAGGTTTGCTCCCCACTCGGTAGGATT
>NC_057795.1:495121340-495141324 GCF_018294505.1 Triticum aestivum | reverse complement strand
TCCCTATTCATCCAAACCTCCCCTGCAATGCTCACTGTTCATCCAGAGGCAGCATCGATCGGCTTCAGTTAGCACCAGTAGCGAAGGAATCGCTCGACCGCTCGGGTTCAGTAACGCGTAGCCTGCAGTGCAATCGCTCGGGTTCAGTTAGAGCCCAACACCTCACTCGGGTTTAGTTAGAGCCAACGCCTCGCACACACGCGCGTACGTGTACGAGAGAAACGTGCATCGCTCGGCCCCCGACCACCCATCATAACCGGGAACTCGCCAAAACTTTCCTCGCCCTCGCTTCTACCATGGTTTTTTCTGTCATGGACGTCCCAAAGAATGTCATGCAGCTACGTCTCTGGCCCGCCCAAGACGAAAAGCCCATTTTCTGTCATGATTTTTTGTCATAGAAGTAGGAGCCCACCACATCTATGATGATACTGGGTTTTGTCACAATTATCGTCATAGAAGTGTCATAAGTATGACAGAAATTTTTTTCGTTCCACCCAAAATGTCACGGATGTGTCTTTTTTTGTAGTGGTGTGTGTGTGTTTTAACAGCATGTGTGTGTTAGAGAGAGCGACACATCGAACTACAGAGAGATGGTGTGTAGTAACTATGAAGCCCCGAGAGTCGGTGCATCCTCTCATTTTCGGGCGTCCGGTCGGGACAGCTGCCACACCCACTCCTGACTCAACCCGGCAATCCGACCCATGGGCAAGCGCGCCCATGAGCACCCGACCCTAATGGGTAGGGTATGGGTCGTCATTTTCACCCATGGGTAAGCCCGATGGGTAACCCGATTAGTCATGAGTAGGGTATGGGCATAAAGTCCTGCCCGTGGGTCACCCGATGGGTCGCCCGATTAACTGACATGTGTGTCTCGGTATAAAAAAAGGCCTAAACTAGCCACCTGGTCTCGCACTACCCCATTGTTTCTGTATGCTACATATGGCTCACAGCTTTTTCTAGACAAATATGGCTCACTGCTACCATTTGCTAGCCACTCAATACACAGCCCACTTTGATTTAGTAGATTAGAGAGCCCACTTTGATTTAGTAGATCAGACAACCCACTTTGATCAGACAGCCCACTAGTACTAGTAGCATGCAGTAGCAGGCCCTTGCCGCTCCTTTTTATAGGCCTTTCCTTTTCTATCGGCCCATGTAAATAAGACTAGCTACACACACGCTCATGCTGGTGCATCCGCTTCACATAGGTGAATTAGTACCACCTCGCTAAGGTAGCAAGGAATGGAGCAGCAGGAAGGCTATAAATATAGCAGGTTGCTGTATGTGTGCTCTATTGCATGCGTGCCTGATGGGTGCCCGATAGGGTTGGGTGACCCGCCGGGTTCGGGCATGGGTCCGAGTTGTAACCCATGGGTAGGGTCGTGGGTGGGTCCTCTGCCCGATAGCGAACTCGGGCATGGGTTTGGTTGGGGTCGACCCGGTGATACCCGACCCGACTGCCAGGTTGACTCCTGACTGACCACCCTGGCCCACCCAAGGCCCCTCCATTGCCCGTGCACGCTTCTCGCCCGAAATGGTCAGCGCCGCTCCAGAGAATTGGTGCCGCATTCATGCCCAGGCAAAGCGGACACGACCTCTCACTGGCGCATGCATTGAAGGAAGAAGAGGATTCAACGAAGAGTGATGGTTGCTTCTTCCGTCCAACTTACGGTCGGGTCTATGTGATTTGACGGCCCATTGGTCATTACTATTACTAAGGTGGTACGACAGCGCTGAGTCTCACTTGTACTATACACTTAACTTTGGTGCATGACACGTGCATCGGATGCTGGATGTCCCACGTTTCGGCGAAAGGAGGTAGAGTGTGTCCACTATTTACAATTTTCTCCACTCTTCACACTAGAGGAGTGCGAAATCAGCGAAAACATGATAGCTCAGCGAAAACACAAAACTAGCGAAAAATGTACAATGCTATGTAGCATTCAACTTCTGTTTCATGTATCTTGCATCCAAGGTTGCACTGTTGCAACATTCCATAAAATACAAAGGATACTAACATGCATGCTATTGCATCTCAATGATTCATAGATCATAGCCAATATGCCCTCTATTCCAAAATAAGTTTCTCAACTTTATGCCAACTTTAGTACAACTTATTTTGGAACAGAGAGAACTAAAGAAAAAAATGATCCATGCAGTCCCTAGGCCTTGAACCGTAAACCCTAACCAGGCTTTAATTTACTGGTGACGTTGAACCTTCCAAAGGAATGAAGTTTCCAACCCTTTGACCATCAGATCATTTTGTGTAGTTTCACTAAAATCGAGCTAAGCATCCCTATGGCAAAGAATTTGAAGTGTGATTAGAATAAGACTAGTGAGACTAGTTTTTATGAGACATAAACTCATCATAAATATAGTAGAAGCCAGTAGAGGTATGTGCGGGGCAAAGAAGTAGAGAAATATCCACATGGAGCGATGTGGGCAGCTGGGGTAGTGGTGCAAGCTGGCTGTAAAGGAAGTTGTACCTGAGGGATGTCGGGATGTAGCTAGCTTAGAGGAGGGCGGCAGGAGGCGGCAACTTCCCACGTCGCGGCAGTGAGCAAGGGGCGAAGGCAACCACATCGGCTTTGTGAGAGAGAATGACAGGGACCCCTGATCGGGACGCGCCGATAGTGGATTTTCGCCATTGGCGACGGCGACCGCATCTACACAAAGCATCCACCCCTTCCCCCGGCAGACGTGAACCGCCTAGATTTTAGAGATGTGGCCACAATCATTTTGTGCGAGAGAGTGTGAAGAGAGCAACCCCAGCAAGCAACCGTGTAGGCTCCTGGCTATGTATATATAGTGGAGCGGTTTGTTTTTCTCTCCATATTAACCTATTTATACTGCGTACATGCCAGTGAAGAAAAAACTTTATTTCTAAATAACGCGGCACCATTCATGCGTGGTTCCCGACCGTCCATTAAGTGCTACTAGACGCGTCAAATTATCAGGTGTGCTGCATCATCATACAAAAATGAGCTCCACCATATCATGTGTGTGGTTGGGGAAGACGCAAAGAGTCCTACTAGTATGTGTGTGGGTGTGTGCACCTCTTCTCTTCGAGCATGGTCATTAAAAGTATAGCCAACTACTCTACCACGCGGTTATTATGGGCAGAGAGTATAGGTAGTAATAATGACTAATGAGCCGTCAAATCAGGAGGCCCACCTTTCTCTATGTTTAACCGAGGAAGCAGCCATCATTTCACTCCTCGTTGAATATCCATCCGCTGCTACCTCCGCAAATAAATAAAAATCCACTGGTACAATAGGGCTACCTATCATTGTAGCAGTGGTTAATCCGCTGCTACAATACCTCGACGTGGTGGATGTGCATGTCAATCACAATGTAGAAATATCATTCACTGATACAATAGGGTTGGCTCTAAGGCTGGTGATTTTTTTACTCTGTCTCTTTCTCTTTTTGTCTCATTTACTCATTTGACATAGGAGCACGTGTAGAGGATGGCTATTCCTTTCGATGGGACTTCTTCATGGGGTTTAAGACTAAGCATCTCCGATATTATTCCCGCTACCCACCACTCTGAATCGTGCCATCTATGACATTCCCATTGCAACAATGAGGTCCACTAGGTCTAGCACGTTCTGTAAGAAGAGACTGTCATGCAAAACATACATTCTTGTTGCTTCTTCCTCATACACTACGTACTACTAGTACTACTACTACTCGTTCTCCTATAAATCTTGCGCTTGGCATCTCTAAAATATTATAACCTTGCGCTTGGATCTTTGCCTCTTCGGGAAGTCGAGCAATGATGGTACTACATTATATGGTTCTCGCTATCTGAGACCAAATGAATTGTTGCAGGGGCGAGGGAGAGTGCATACTACTACCTCCATTTCAATATGGACTACATACGGAGGAAAATGAGTGAATCTACACTCTAAAATACGTCTATATACATTAGTGTTTGGAGTATGTACTAGTAGTTCATATTGAAATATGCTAAAAGACATATATTTCAAACAGTATGATAATCTCTATAACCAAGGTAGGGACGAGGAGTATATATACATCTAATAGAGGGAGTAGTAAATTTTTCTCCTCATCCCACGAGCCACCGCGCGCGTGGGCGAGGGAGCGGGCGTAGGCGTAGTAAGCAAGCTTCTCCTCATCCTGCAATTCTGCTAACCACCGCGCCCGTGGGTGATGGAGAGGGCGTACTAAGCAAGCTTCTCCTCATTCTGCGAGTTGACGAAACACATCAAAAGTAGTACAGAGCATCTCTAGTGTATAGAGCCTTACCTCTAAGGTAGGCCCCAAATGGTTTGCCTCTTTTTTAAAATAACGCGTCAAGTTGAAATATGTTTGTCCACCCACAGTACACGATCCTCCATCAAATGGACAACCAGTAGTACACGTGTCAAATTACCACGTGGGCTGCCTTTTCGTACAAAAATGACCTCCATCGTGTACCCGTGCGGGTGTGGTTCGGAAAGAGATGGGAGTACGTGCATCGTGCGTGCACCTCTTCTCTTCATGCATGCCCCCACCTCCATGTGTGTGAGAGAGAGATACAAACCTAGAGAGATGTCGTGTGCGTTCGTGAGTGTTTGTTATTGGGGGAGATTTCGTCAATGTATTTGTGGGAATATGTGTTGATGATGTCTCAAACAAAAAATGTCACACATGCAATGTGTGTGAAATAGAGGCCTAGCTATCTATATCATATATAGAGGGGGAAATCCACAAGAAGAGAGGGAGGGGTCATACATATCGATAGAGTCGAAGAGAGGATCATGCGTGTGGGTGCGAGATCGATGAAGAGAGCCATCGAAATTGTGTGTGTGCACATCAAAGATATAGGGCGACTAACCACCCGGAACGTCAGAGGGGAGAGGGCAAGTTTGTGTGTGGTGGGGAGACATGACTAGAGCGCTCGATGTATCGGTGTGTGTGTGTGTGGAGGGGGGAGGTAGAGACCTAACTAGAGAGGTAGATCGACTCGTATATGTGTTGAGAAGGAGAGACCTAGCCATGTCTTGAGGGAGATCGGTCGACATCCATACATAAGTGAAGGATGGGAAATAGGTTGGGAGAGATAGAGAGAGAGAGAGAGATGAAGTGTGTTGGAGGGGTGGTGGAGTTGCTTCTCGGAGATGGTGGGAGAGGCCTACTAGGCAAACTGAGGGTACAACTGCAATATCAAGAAGGGTGGGGATGTGTTTATGTGTGTGCGTGTGCATGATATATGTGTTGAGAGGCATGCATGGATGATGAAAGGGGACCATGTGTTTGGTAAGCAGACCTAACTAGATCGATAGATCAACCGTTGCGTGTTGGAGGAAGGGAGAGACATAACTAATGAGGTAGATCGACCGGTGCGTGCGGAAAACGAGTTATAAACGACCTAGCTAGCTATATGTATAGTGGGGTATTGGTCGTTGTACGTCCATTTGTTAGAGGCAAATAAGGCCCACAGAGACGAATAGAGAGAGATGGAGCTAGGAGGTGGTGCAAGAGGCCTACTAGCTAGATAGGGGGAGGAGTGTCCGATTGTGAGATCGATGAAAAGAGGGGCGAGAGTTTACATGTGTGTGGACCGTATGAGAGACACGAGGCATGGACACAGAAAGGAGGAGATGGTGGAAAGTGTGTGTGTGTATGTGGTAGGCAGACATCGCGAGAGAGGTTTACCGATCGGTGTGTGTCAGAAAGAAGGAGTTGTGGAGACCATGGGAGAACGACCTAAAGAAAAAAATTGAATGTGCGTGATGGATAGAATGTTGAGGGAGGGGGAGGGTGAGGAGGGCGTGTGCATGCACGAGAGAGAGTTAGGGTTAGCTACAAAGGTTAGAGGATTGTGTGGGCGTAAGAGACTAACAAAGATTATAATTCGATATGAAAGTGGAATCATATATTGGAATAAGAGATCATAGTGTTATAAACCTATGCATGCATGAATATAGCAGTGATACGCGTGGTGTGGCTTTGGACATGTTATACTATAATGTGATAATGCGTGGCATTTGCAACTCACAGCTAAATATCTAACAATCTAAACCATACCATATATCAAACAATCTCGCATTTTATTCGATTTTGTGATAATATGTGGTGTTTGCAGCTCACAACTAAATATCGAACAATCTAAACAATACTATATATCGACCATCACACATTTTATTTGAATTTGTCGATAATGTGTGGCGTTTATAACTCACAGCTAAATACTTGTAGGCGTAGGGGGTGGGGCACCATACATTATGTGATAAACACATTATACATATGAGACATGGTTTAGATTATGAAGATTTAGCTGGAGCTTGAAATGCACTATGATTTGAAATCAACATAAAGTGGATTCAAAAAATCAATTTCGAGTTCATATAGTACACATAGTTCATATCTAACTCGGCAGTAATCATGTGGTGTGCTGTGAAGATAATATACAAACGACGGTTTAGCTTGACAATAATTATAATTGTAGATCATATTAAAATAGAGAAAAAAATCAAATGGTTTAACTGGACAACAATCATTATTGTAGATCTTATTCAAATAGAGAAACAAATTCAAATTTAGTTCATATTGAAGCGTAGTATATACGTTTGAAATGCACTAAAATGTTCATTTGAGTAGCAGGTTGCATGCATTATACACGTAGCAAAATATTTTAATTGAACATAACATGGATTCAAAGTTTTGAATGGCATTTGTAGTGCAAATTGATTTGGTACAGTACACGGGACTAGACTCTCTTGTGTGGTGCGAATTGATTTCTTTTTGGTTTTTTCTTCAAGGGAAGTGTGAATTGATTTGATATAGTATACACGTTAGACTTGTGTGGAAATTTCAACCCGTGCCTTGTTATCCCAAAACTTTAAGATATATGTTTGTCTTGTTTGCTCCTAAAATTCCCTCCATCTCAATCCGTGCCTTGCTATCCCAAAATTATAACGCGCATGAAAATTCCTACCTCCTGCGAAATCCTGAGATGCGAAATTCCCGTGATACCCTTGAACCGAAAGAACCACCCAGTTCAAATCGGTGGGGCTACTTTCATAACTTACCCCACATTTCAGACAAGCGTGTCCCTAAGCCATGGTTTCCCCCTCCCATCCCCTCCACCCCCCATTCGTACACTGAGCCCGTGAAAACCCGCAAAGCCCCACACCCTCCTCCGTTCGCCACCTAGTCGGAGCCTCTTCTCTGACGACATCGTCCACTGCAATAGCTCGACGTCCCTCAGCCACCGCACTGGATGAGGATCCGTCAGAGATCTCGTCATCCCATCGGTCTAGCCACCCCGTCCTCCACCTCCAAGAAGTTTCCCGAATGTTGGCCTCGTCTATCGCGCCACCTACATTCCCACAACATTGTCTTCACCTGCACCACCGAAAGAGCAGCACCATCACCAATTCCTGGGATGAAGCTTAGGCCTAATCAGTGCCACCAAATAGGTTCTACAGTAATCGCTGCATTTTATTCTTGATTCAATCTCACTATGCTACCAACGCTTGGTCCGGAGCCGCCATGGTGCGGCTCCATCTACGGCGGCATCGCCGGCCACTTCCTCCATGCCGTCGATCCCTCGGCAGCGACGTCCACATCAGTAGGAGCTGCTGCTGCTTCGGCCTTCACTCACTCACGCTGTTGCTCTACTCTTGCTCTCGTTCCCTACCTCATCTGCTCTTGCTCTAGTTCCCGCTGCTGCTCTCACTCTTGCTCTTGCTTATGCTGCTGCTCTACTCTTGCTCACGCTACTGTTGCATGAGCAGCATCTGGCTCTCGCTTGAGTCCCTGCTGCTACTACCCAAGATGCTGCTACTCGACCAACTTCCCTGGTTCTCGCATGCGCTGCTTCTCCGGGCGCTGCTACTGCTGCTGTAGGACCATCTACCCCGGCTGCTCTCTGGTAGTACGTTCCCTGCTGGAGCGGCTACCGATTTAGATCAGTGATCCTCTACCACTAGTGCTCGAGTGGCCAAAACTATTAGTGCACTACTGTTTTGCTACTAGTGTGTTCAGTTTCGACACCAAAATTCAGTTTTGACAGTTAAATTTAGTTTCGGCAGTTAAGTTCGGAGATGAGCGGCTGATGTATTTTACATCTAGTACTTTTTTGTGATGTATTTTATTTACATCATCTATTGCAGATGCTATTAGAATACCACTTCAGTTTAACATTGTCTCTCTTGTCCCGCTTCAGCCTCGCCATCGTACACCCCACCAGAGCTGCTCCAACGACAAAACCCTCCATCATAGCGAAGCAGTACCCTTGACTCCACCTCCAAACGCCTAAGATCTTCTTCCTATCCTCCGACAGCCACATCATCCCTAGCATCCTCAGCATCCTCAGCTACCAACCCAATGATGCTGGGATCGACATGGCTTAGCCATAGAGGTTGTACACTTGTTGCATTATTATTTTTTACTTTATAGGTTATATATATTGTCCACTTAGCATGCATAGTAATGAGGAATACAATTAGTTTCTCCTATATGACAAGCAGTGGGTACTAGGCAAGTTAACTATCCATGATGGACTCTCTCGAAAGCCATCATTATTTATTTTTGTGCATTGGAGTTGTGCATGTGTAGATGGGCTTGGGAGTTTAACTAGTATGGAAGTGGCCTGGGTCAAAAGTATTATTTGTTCCTTTAGTGTCTCTTTCAAAGAAAAACCATAGGAATTTTAATATCCACTTGGCCCTCCTTTTTAAACTCTTATTCATGATGAACAAGACTAAGTGATAGTAGCATAATAGCATTATAACTTTACATTTTCTTGTGTTTGACTTAATTTGACCATGCTTCTTTGCATTCCTGTAAACCAAACACCCAGATTGACAAAAATCATGTATTTGCAAATGCTCTGTTTTGAACGCGCATTCCTATCCTATTCCAGCGTATTTCCTATCCCTGTGTTATTAGAATCCTCCAATTTCAATGAGCCCTTACAGAATTACTTCTATTACAGATAGGTTCAAAGAAAACCTTGTGTGGTTTGTTCCACTCCTGCCGCCCCGTCGCCCACCCCAGCTCAGCTGCTCGAACGACGGAAGGGTCTAGCATAGTAGGGATCCGCCCTCCAGACTGTCTTTCGCCGCCTCAGATCTTCTTCCATGCTGCCGGTAGCCACCATAACTGCATTACCATCATCAATGGAGCAGATGACCTTGAGGACTACATGGGTCCGCAAGAGAGGTCGCACCCGTTCGTGTCTGCTTATGTTATGCACCGCTTAATATTACCTGCTACTTTATCGTCCTCTTCACTTGTTAGACTCCGAGTTAGCTCCAAACTAATGCTCAAACTTAAGTTTTTAAATGGTTGTGGGGTACATATCAGCGCATCAATGAATATTATATATTTACTACCTAGTTAATCTGGGGTGTCTACTATGACTTTCATGCTGGGTGGGAAACAAATAGTAAAGGAGCCATTATCTGTATTTTTTAACGGCAGCTATTATCTGGATGCTATCACTGGTTTTGGGTCTGTCCATCGGTTGCTACTATCACTCTAGATTTCTGCATGCACTCCTTACATAATCTCACTATGTTTATTCCTATGCATGTTAGTTATTGTACACAGTGGTACTGAACATGTAGAGCAAAAGAGACGAGCCTTGCATGGCAAGAAAATTTCATGCAGATGTTGCTCCATGATGGGCGCAAAGGCAGCCCCTTCCCCCATCCTAAATTGTAATCAAGAGGATGATAACCGTTCAAAGCGGGGTTCAGAGGGAGAAGACCACTCCTATTTACCCCCTGAGGTCTTTGCTCTAACTTGCAATGCTGATGTTGGTCATATCATGCATATGGCGCCTTGCATTGCTTACTTTATACATTAAAAATGTCATATGCTTAGTTTAGACATGCTTTGTGTGAATGACATATGTTTACTTTCTATATCATATATGTGAATTATGCAATACCATCTTGTTTAGCTCGACATCATATATGTGAATTTTGCAATGCCATCCTGCTTAGCCACTCATCTTATATGTGAATTATATCATGCCATCCTTTTTTTCATTACATAGTACATTTTTCAACAATGTAAGTACATTCAACTAGTCTTCCTGTGCATTAGCCATTTGACATGGTGATGGAAAAATCCGGAGCGAACAAAAGGTCTTCAGAGTAGACAAATGCTATCTCATGAAGTGCATATCTTGTTGGTTACGGATAGCTCCTCAGAGGAGGGTTCAGAGATAGATGACCAGTCCTACCCCCCCCCCCCGAGGTGTATGCTCTTAACTTGCCATGGTTATCTTGCTCATATTGTGCTATGGTGTCTTGCATTGCTATGTCATTTGCTTAGTTTAGACATTCTTTGTGTGAATGCCACCTGTTTAGTGTCTAACTACTATATATATGTGAATTATGCATTGCCATCTTGTTGCAAGGCATTACATATGTGAATTATGCAATGCTATCTTGTTGCAAGGCATTATGTATGTGAATTATGCAATGCCATGCTGTTTAGCCAAGCATCATATATGTGAATTATATCATGCAATCCTTTTTTTGTATCACGTATTCCATTTGTCGACAATGTTCTTATATTCAACTACTCTTCCAGTGCATCAGCCATTTGAATTGGTGATGGAAAATCTGGAGTGGAAACAAGGTCTTTAGAGCAGACAATGCTACCTGCTAAAGCAGATATCTTGCGGGTTACAAATATCTCCTCAAAGGAGGATTCAGAGATAGATGACCAGTCCTATTTCCCCCCTGAGGTGTATGCTCAAACTTGGCAAGGTTATATTACTCATATCATGTGTATGTTGTCTTGCATTGCTTAGTTTTTAAATCATACACAAAATATTGAATGCCATCTGCTTAGTTTAGACATCATATATGCGATTGCCATCTGCTTACTTCCTTAGTACATAAATCATATACAATATTTAAATTAAACCATGCCATCATGTTTACATAGACAACATATACCTGAATTACGCCATGCCATCCCATTTAATAAAGACATCATATCAGTTATATCATCTCATCCTGTTTACATAGTCATCATATTTTGAATTTTGTCATTCTATCTGTGAATTATATCATGCCATCTAGTTTCCATAGACGACATGTATGTGAACTATAGCATGCCAACCACTTTAATAGACACATCATATAGTTATATCATGTCATCCTATTTACATAGTCATCATATTTTGAATTATGTCATTCTATCATGTTTAGTTAGCCATCATATGTGTGAAATTGTGTCATGCTATCCTTTTTAGTTAGCCATCATATATTTGAAATTGTGTCATGCTATGTTGTTTGATTAGACAACATAAATGTGAATTATTTCATGCCCTCTTTTAATACCCACTATTCATTACACCTGTCTATCATACAATGTCTATACATTCAAATACTTTTTTTGTTTATCAACCATTTGAATTGGAGGGGGTGATGGCAGTATCTAAGGGAGTAAAAACACAGTCTTCAGAAAAGATAGTGCTACCCGTCAATGTAGATAGAACTACGGTTGTACTTGCCCAAGAACCAGCCCCACCACATGTTGGGTTCTACGGTAGGGTGTATCGACTGCAAACTAAAATTTCCTACGTGCAGAACAACCAAGAAGATGCTACGGGAGATGGATCACAGATTGTTACCACTAGACGCGTAGTGTCATGCAGCTGAAGTAGAGTTGATGAAATGCGTTCCCGGAGTCATCTTCTCCTTGCCGGTCTCCCATGTAGCTGATCAGATCCCGCGAACAGGTTCACCGGAGCAGCACAAGTGCACCGCCTCTAACAGTATCCGCGCGTGCAGGAGGAATGTCGTGTGACAGACTGCTAGGTCCGATCACACAACCGGCGGCAAGTGAGGTGGCTATTCGCAACACATGCAAACCCTAGTGACAGCTTCAAAGCAATTAAACGCGTGAGTGTGCCACACCTCCACTTTATATAGGCGTCCGTCGTGGGCTCAACACCTGGGCCTCGCACGGACCCTAAAGCCCACAAGTCTACTCGGCCACAATCCGAATACAGCTCAGATCACATCCGGCCAGTGTCCTCGGATTCGACCTCGTAGGTTCCTTCCCTTAAGCGCGTGACCCCTTAGGTTCAAGTCGGCTTGGTCGCAGTTCGAATCACCTCCAAACTGCACGGTTGGTAGCAGCCTCTAGCAAGGCATGCCGAACACCAAGCAGACTATGAAGATGGTTAGGCGAACTTGTACAACATGTCACACTTCTGTTCCCTTTGCCACACAATATATGTTGTCGGGCTCAAGGCGAGATTGTCATCCTTGTGCTAGCCCGACCTCTTTCTCGTTCTAGTGATGCCGACCACTATCTAGATTATCTCATAATCCTTGTCGCATGGCCATGCTTCTCTTGGTCGGATCACATGAGGGGCCCAGAGTATATCTCTCCTGGTCGGTGGGGAAAATCCCATCTTGATCGACCACGTCTCGCAGCATGGGTCTAGACAAACCCGAAACCTACCTTTGTAACTACCCATTCATGGAGTAGCGTTTGGTCGGCCCAAAGCAGGTCTGTCACCATCCTGTGTACATGCGTTAGCTCATAGAACATATGTTGTACTAGAGACTCACAAATGACATATTGCTGCGTCTCATAGTTGGATCTGTCCGACTCGGACCTTATCTCGACTCGGATCCGACTACGTTGAATCTGACTAGACCTTTCCAAGTCCATATTATCCGGTTAGCATCCAATGCTTCATGGCTAGTGAGACCAAACCATCGACCGTGTATATGCTAGTCTAGTTGGTTGCGTGTCCATGCTACCTCTTGAGCATGTGTTGGTTTTTCCCTTGAAGAGGAAAGGGTGATGCAGCAAAGTAGCGTAAGTATTTCCCTCAGTTTTGAGAACCAAGGTATCAATCCAGTAGGAGGCTCCTCCCAAGTCCCACACACCTACACAAACAAACAAGAACCTCGCAACCAACGTGATAAAGGGGTTGTCAATCCCTTCACGGAAACTTGTGAAAGTGATATCTGATAGAGATAATATGATAAGATAAATATTTTCGGTATTTTTATGATATAGATTGGAAAGTAAAAGATGCAAATAAAAGTAGATGGAAAACTTATATGATAAAAGATAGACCCGGGGGCCATAGGTTTCACTAGTTGCTTCTCTCAAGATAGCATAATTATTACAGTGGGTGAACAAATTACTGTCGAGCAATTGATAGAAAAGTGCATAGTTATGAGAATATCTAGGCATGATCATGTACATAGGCATCACGTCCACAACAAGTAGACCGAAACGATTCTGCATCTACTACTATTACTCCACACATCGACCGACTCCTGCCTGCATCTAGAGTATTAAGTTCATAAGAACAGAGTAACGCATTAAGCAAGATGACATGATGTAGAGGGATAAACTCATGCAATATGATATAAACCCCATCTTTTTGTCCTCGATGGCAACAATACAATACATGCCTTGCTGCCCCTGTTGTCTCTGGGAAAGGACACCGCAAGATTGAACCCAAAGCTAAGCACTTCTCCCATTGCAAGAAAGATCAATCTAGTAGGCCAAACCAAACTGATAATTCGAAGAGACTTGCAAAGATAACCAATCATACAAAAAAGAATTCAGAGGAGATTCAAATATTTCTCATAGATAAACTTGATCATAAACCCACAATTCATCGAATCTCGACAAACACACAGCAAAAAGAGTTACATCGAATAGATCTCCAAGAAGAGGAAGGAGAACTTTGTATTGAGAATCAAAGAGAGAGAAGAAGCCATCTAGCTAATAACTATGGACCCGAAGGTCTATGGTGAACTACTCACAACTCATCGGAGAGGCCTTGGTGATGATGGAGAGGCCCTCCATGGTCGATTCCCACTCCGGTTGAGCGCCGGCGAAGGCTCCAAGATGGGATCTCGCGGATACGGAAGGTTGCGGTGGTGTAAATAGTTTTTTGTGGAGCTCATGGATGTTTTCGGGGTCCGTGGATATATATAGGAGGAAGAAGTAGATCGATGGATGCTCGAGGGGCCCACGAGGGTGGGGGGTGCGCCCACCCTTACAGGGCATGTCGGGAACCCTCGTTCCCGCCTCGTTCGCTTATTGACGTCCGGTCCAAGTCTCCTGGATTGCGTTTGTTCCAAAAAGATCACTCCCGAAAGTTTCATTCCGTTTGGACTCCGTTTGATATTCCTTTCCTTCGAAACACTGAAATAGGCAAAAAAAACAATTCAGGCTGGGCCTCCGGTTAGTAGGTTAGTCCCAAAAATGATATAAAAGTGTAGAGTAAAGCCCATAAACATTCAAAATAGGTAATATAATAGAATGGAACAATAAAAAATTATAGATATGTTGGATACGTATCAGTCCACACAGCCCTTTCGACTAGGGATCTTTTAGGACAGTCAACATACAATGAATAGTCCCACAAATAAGTCACGTACTTGCGGATACACATCATTGATAATGTCCAAGGACTATCTTTATTCATAAACACATAGGAAATATCATCATACATGATTTCCTTTAGGGCATATCTCCAACAGTCTCCCACTTGCACTAGAGTCAATCAAATAGACATCGAATGCCCATAGCTCTAATGCGCCCCTCATGCTTGGGTTGTGGAAGAGGCTTAGTCAACGGATCTGCAATATTTGCATCCGTGTGAATTTTGCATAACTCTACATCACTATTCTTTACGATCTTTCGTATCAGGTGATATTTCTGATCTATGTGTCTGACCTTGTGGTGATTCCTCGGCTCCTTGGCTTGTGCGATGGCACCAGAATTATCACAATAAAGGTCCAACAGTTTTACCGAGGCTGGGAAAATACCAAGATCATCCAGAAAGTTCCGGATCCAAACACCTTCCTTTGCAGCTTTACAAGCCGCAATGTATTCGACTTCTGTGGTAGAATCGGCCACCCTATCTTGCTTGGAACTCATCCAGATCACTGCTCCTGCATTCATAATATACACGAATCTAGACTATGATTGACAATCATCTCTATCGGTTTGGAAACTAGCATCAGCGTAACCCCTTACGACGAACTCTTCCTCACCTCCATAAACTAGGAACATCTCTTTAGTCCTTTTCAGGTACTTCAAAATAGTCTTTACCGTTGCCCAGTAACTCTCACCGGAGTTTGCCTGGTACCTGCTTGTTAGGCTTATTGCAAAAGCAACATCAGGCCTTGTACATATCATGGCATACATGATGGATCCGATTGCCGAGGCATATAGAATCCTACTCAACCTTTTTCACTCATCAGATGTCGAAGGACTATGAGTCTCGCTTAGCCTTATACCATGTGAGAGTGGCAAGAACCCTTTCTTCGCCTCACTCATGTTGAGACGCTTCAACACATTATATATGTATGTGCTCTGGCTTAAGCCGAGCAGCCTCCTCGATCTATCTCTATAGATCTTAATGCCTAAAATATACACTGCCTCACCAAGGCCCTTCATTGAAAACTTGCCATTCAATGACTCCTTGACAGAGTTCAGCATCGAAACATCATTCCCGATCAACAATATGTCATCCACATACAAGATCAAAAACACTATGGAGCTCCCACTTAACTTCTTGTATAAACAAACATCCTGTTTGTTTTTGATGAAACCGAGACCAGTGATGACCTCATCAAAATGAATGTTCCAGCTCCGAGATGCTTGCCTCAACCCATAAATGGATCTCTTGAGCTTGCATACCTTACTAGTGCTAGTCGGATCGACAAAATCCTCGGGCTGTATCATATACACGTCCTCGGTTAAATTCCGGTGAAGGAAAGCCGTCTTGACATCCATCTGCCATATCTCGTAATCTGAATATGCTGCTATAGGTAGTATGATCCTCACCGACTTCGGCATCTCTACTGGTGAGTAAGTATCGTCATAGTCAATTTCTTGAACTTGTCCATAACCCTTAGCGACAAGCCGAGCTTTGTGGATCTGAACATTTCCATCCACATTGGTTTTCTTCTTAAAGACCCATTTGCAAGCAATGGCTGTTACGCCAGGCGGCGGATCAACCAAGTCCCAGACTTGATTCTCATCCATGGACTTTAACTCGGATCTCATGGCCTCCGGCCATGCCTCGGAATTTGGGCTCACCATCGCTTCTGCATACGTGGCCGTCTCGTCGCTTTCTAGCCACAATACATCATGCACTCTGTGCAATCTTTCCGACCTCCATGGTTCCGGTGCCGCTTCCACTACGGGTTCCCTGACTGACTCCGGTATGATCTCATCACCAGCCGAGTCTTCCCTGAGTGGTCCTCGAATTTCTTCGAGTCAGACCATCCTCCCACTGGCCTCCTGACTAAGAAACTCTTTCTCAAGGAAAACCCCGTTCTGAGCAACAAACACTTTGTTCTCTTCCCGATCGTAGAAGCTATATCCCAAGGTTTCCCTCAGATTTCCCATGAATATGCATTTATCCGACTTGCTTGTAAGCTTGTCTGACATAAGTCGCTTGACAAATGCTTCACAACCCCAAATCTTTAGAAAAGACAAACTGGGACTCTTCTCGGTCCACATCTCATGTGGTGTCTTGTCTACGGATTTTGATGGTACCCTGTTAAGTGTGAAAGCTGTAGTTTCTAGAGCGTATCCCCAAAATGACAAGGGTAAATCCGATTTGCTCATCATAGACAGGACCATGTCCAACAAGGTCCTATTCCTCCATTCTGACACACCATTTCTCTGTGGCATACCCTGAGGTGTGAGCTGAGGTACTATACCTCGACTTTTCAGATGATCATCAAACTCATGGCTCATGTACTCACCTCCACGCAGAAGCTTTATAGTCTTGCCGAGCTGATTATCAACCTCGTTCTGAAACTCTTTGAACTTTTCAAAAGTTTCCGACTTGTGCCTCATTAAATAGATATATCCATATCTACTCAAGTCGTCGGTAAAAGTCATGAAGTATTGATAGCCGCCTCTGGTAGTTGTGCTCATTGGACCACACACATCACTATGTATAAGTTCCGACATCTCGGACGCCCTCTCGCAACTCTTTGCAAAAGGAGACTTAGTCATCTTGCCGAGCAAGCATCATTCACATGTCTTGAACGACCCGAAGTCAGACGAAATCAGGAGCCCATCATCATGGAGATTATTCATGCGTATCAGACTAATGTGTACAAGCCGACAATGCCAGAAGTATGTCGGATTTATCTCATTAGGCTTATGCCTCTTGACATTCATATTATAGACAGGTTCCGTTTCCATATTCAAAATGAATAGTCCATCAACAATGGGTGCATAGCCGTGGAACATACCATTCGAAAATATCGAACAACCATTGTACTTTAAATTGAATTCATAACCTTGACTCATCAAATCCGAGGCAAAAATAATATTCCCACTAAGTGCAGGAATGTAATAACAATTATTCAATTCCATGATAAATCTAGAAGGAAGCTGGAGTTGCATCATGCCGACCTCCAACGCAGCAACTCTTGCTTTGTTGCCAACCTTGATGTCAATCTCCCCGTGTGCCACACGCCTAGTTCTTACCAGCTCCTGCATCGAATTGCAAATATGAACAACTGATCCGGTATCAAATACCCAAGAGCTACTAGGTATGCCAGCAAGGTAAATGTCTATAACCTATGCACAAGTGTACCTTTGCCTGAAGAAGCATTCCGGCCTTCTTGCCATGCTCAGCAAGCCACTTGCTACAATTCCTCTTCCAGTGACCGGTCTCCTTGCAATGATAGCAAATGGTCTTCGAGTCTGATCCAGACTTCGGCGCAGCGGTGGAGGTTACCGTCTCCGTGCCCTTTGCCTTAGGCTTTTTCTTAGACCAACTCTTCTTGAACTTAGCCAATTTCTGCACCATCAACACTTGATGCGTGCCTTTCTTAATATCCTGCTCTGCCACTTTGAGAATCCCATGCAATTCAGTGAGCTTCTTATCCATGCCATTTATATGATAGTTCGAGATGAACGTATCATAGCTGGGCGGAAGAGAACCCAGAACTGCATCTGTAGCAAGCTCATCCAAGAGCGGGAAGCCCAACTGATCCAAAGCTTGCACATATCGGATCATCTTGATCACATGTGGGCTCAGTGGATCACCTTCCTTCAGCTTGCAATACATCAAGCATCGCCAGACATTGAACCTTTCAGTCCTAGCCCGTGTCTGAAACATGCTCTTGAGACTCTCGATCATATCTTAAGCCTCAACATTTTCGAAATGTTGCTGCAAATCGGGCTCCATACAAGCCAGTATCAGACAACTGATCTCCGTTGATTCATCAACGAGTTTCTGGTAGGCATTCTTAGTTGTGGCATTAGTGTTATCGGCAAGTTCCTCTGGAAGTGGATCCTCTAGAACATGTTCCTTTTTATCGTGTTTGAGAACAATTCTCAGATTTCTATACCAGGTCGTAAAGTTTGTACCATTCAGTTTATCCTTCTCCAGAATTGATTTCAATGCAAAGTTGGGTTGAGCAGGTGGTCCCATTGATCTACAACAGAAAAATGTGCAATCACTAAGCAATGTGTTTATGCAGGGTAATTATAGCCTTAAACAGAAATACTCCCACTGAAGTCAGCATCCCACCGCAAACTCTCAGTGATTCCGGATCCGACTAGCAATGCAACTAGTGAGCTTTAGCATCACTGCTAGACAACATGCCTATCCGGTAAGCAACTCCTTGCTAATTGTATCTCTATACGACTCCTGTCGGTCGGGAAGGTATCTCATACCTCGGCCCCCAACATTCTTTGCCACAAGGCCCAAAACTGTTTTGATAGCCTTGTCAAGTTAACATGATGCAGTGCATGTCCGTGTCCGACATGAACCCTTCAGTTCAAGGACACCTAGCAGCACCCCAATTTTATGAGCCCACTACTAGACGTACTTGACGTGCGAAGGTGCAACATCGGGGATGGCAATTCGCTTGATATTCATGAGGGATCTTTCTACCATTCTAACATGCATAGAAACAAAGAAGCATAACAATCACATATAAACACATATTGTGAAATAGTATGGCTCCTTCATGGATGTTCTTCAAGGTTGGCACCGACTCTGATGACTATCTAGGAACTCCATCTTGTTCATCATGCCGGGACGCCAAGCCACCAACCTGATCTCTATTATCCAACTACTACAACTAGTAATGAGTTTACATCGAGATACAAGTCGACATGCAGGTCGTTATACATTATAATGACAACACTTTGGCTCCTGCCGGCTGACAAACATGACACGCAGGCCATGTATAAATTACACACATGCATCACATACACATGAGCCATACTATTCACATCAAACCTGCAAAACAGAGTTACTCGCATTCTACCGGTCTGACTGATCTTATCGATCATTGCGAGTTCGACTCGAATTTACGTTTCACTGTTAACCCCGATGGCGGATACCGACCGGTAGGGGTAGGTTGTGTCACGACCTCATTGACTCCGATCATCAGAAAACATAGCCTCATCGATCCCTATGTGTTGTTGATCTCATCAACCGTGCACACAGCCGATCTCATCAACGACAAGAGATCTCATCTGCCGCCTCCACATATCTAATATGCATACGATCTGAATCCAAATCCTATCACTACAAAAAAAGACACATCCGTGACATTTTAGGCCGAATGAAAGTTTTTTCTGTCATACTTATGACACTTCTATGACGATCATTGTGACAAAAGCCGGTATCATCATAGATGTGGTGGGCTCCTACTTCTATGACAAAAAATCATGACAGAAAATGGGCTTTTTGTCCTGGGCGGGCCGGAGACGCAGCTGCATGACATTCTTTGGTCCGTCCATGATAGAAAAAACCGTGGTAGAAGCGAGGGCGAGGAAAATTTCGAGGAGTTCCCGGTTACGGTGGGTGGTCGGGGGCCGAGCGATGCGAGTTTCTCTCATACACGTACGCCATGTGTGTGAGGCGTTGGGCTCTAGCTGAACCCGAGCGAGGCGTCTCCTAACTAAACCCGAGCGATTGCACTGTAGGCTATGTGTTACTGAACCCGAGTGATCGAGCGATTCCTTCGCTACT